>NC_086324.1:135381987-135656987 GCF_036172605.1 Pelobates fuscus | reverse complement strand
ATATAGCAACACAACATAGCTCGCTGATACCTAGGCCAAGTTGGCTCCTCTTACCTTAATTACTGTTGCTGGGTGGCAGTCTGTGGGCTTGCTGGAAGGCTGTGGGCTTGCTGGCAGGCTGTGGGCTTGCTGGCTACTGCCGGCAGGCTGTGGGCTTGCTGGCTACTGCCGGCAGGCTGTGGGCTTGCTGGCTGCGGCTTGCTGGCTGTTGGCTTGCTGGCTGTGGCTTGCTGGCTGTGGCTTGCTGGCTGGCAGGCTGTGGCTTGCTGGCTGTAAGCCTAAGTGGTGGCCTGTGGGCTGGCTGGCTACTGGCCAGCCTATGGGCTGGCTGGCCGGCCTGTGGGCTGGCTGGCTGGCCGGCCTGTGGGCTGGCTGGCTTGCTGGCTACTGGGGCACTTGTAGATTATTTAAAGAAATAATCCATGCACAATAACCACTACTGCTCTGTGTAGTCGTTATGGTGCCAGGAGGGCCGGGCCCCCCTTTCAGAGTAAGTAGTCAAACCGTTTAAGAACAGTTTGACAACTTACCTGGGGTCTGCTGGGATATGAGGCTGTAGTAGGGTATAGGAGCAGTGGTGCAATATGTAAGGGGTGCAGTGTGTGTGAAAGGTTCAGTGTGTGTGAGGGGGTGTAGTGTGTGAATGTGTAGGGTGTGTGGGGCAATGTGTGTATGAGGGGGCTGTGTATGTGTGTGGCAATGTTAGTATGGGGGGCTGTGTGTGTATGGGTGGGCAGTGTATATGTGTGTGTGAGGCAATGTGTGTAAATGTGTATGGTGTGTGTGGGTGTATGGGGGCAGTGTGTGAATGTGTATGGTGTGTGGGGGCAGTGTGTTTATGGGGCTAGAGTTCACTCTCACCACTGCGACCACCAGAAATCCCTGGTGGTCACAGTGTTGAGAGTGAACTCTAGCCCGTAGCTCCAGGGCTAGAGTTTACTCTCGCAAGAGCCGTAACGTTGCCGTGGTAACCGCGGCAACGATCTGTGCTCGCGCAAGAAGGACCCAGAGGAGCTGAAGGCTGAGCTCCCGGGTCCTCTCTTCCTCCCTCCCCTGCCAGCACGGTGCCTGCGGACAGGGGAGGGGGCAATTGCCCTCCTCTTACTCCCCCCTCCCCCTCTTCATACCCCCCTTCTTACTCTCCCCTCTTCTTACTCCCCCCTCACTCTCTTCTTACCCCCCTTCCTACTCTCCCCCTCCCTCTCCTTACCCCCCTCCCTTTCTCTTCTTACCCCCCTCCGTTTCTCTTCTTACCCCCCTCCCTTTCTCTTCTTACCCCCTCTCTTCTTACCCCCTCCCTCTCTCTTCTTACCCCCACTCCCTTTCTCTTTTTACCCCCCCTCCCTCTCTCTTCTTACCCCCCTCCCTCTCTCTTCTTACCCCCCTCCCTCTCTCTTCTTACCCCCCTCCCTTTCTCTTCTTACCCCCCCTCCCTTTCTCTTCTTACCCCCTCCCTTTCTCTTCTTACCCCCCTCCCTTTCTTCTTACCCCCCTCCCTCTTTTTTCTTACCCCCCTCCCTCTTTCTTCTTACCCCCCTCCCTCTTTCTTCTTACCCCCCTCCCTCTTTCTTCTTACCCCCCTCCCTTTCTCTTCTTACCCCTCCTTTTTCTTCTTACCCCCCACCTCCCTCTTTCTTCTTACCCCCTCCCTCTTTCTTCTTACCCCCCTCCCTTTTTCTTCTTACCCCCCTCCCTTTCTCTTCTTACCCCCCTCCCTTTCTCTTCTTACCCCTCCTCTTTCTTCTTACCCCCTCCCTCTTCTTACCCCCCCTCCTTCTTCTTACCCCCCCAGCCCTCTGTTCTTACCCCCCTCCCTCTTTGTTCTTACCTCCCCTCCCCTCTTTGTTCTTACCCCCATGCCTCTTTGTTCTTACCCCCATGCCTCTTTGTTCTTACCCCCCCCCCTTTGTTCTTACCCCCTCCCTCCCTATCTTTGTTCTTACCCCCCTCCCTCTTTGTTCTTACCACCCCCCCTCTTTGCTCTTACCCCCCCTCCCTCTGTTCTTACCACCCCCCTCCCTCCCTCCCTCCCTCTTTGTTCTTACCACTCCCCCCTCCCTCCCTCTTTGTTCTTACCCCCCCCCTTGCTCTTAACCCCCTTGCTCTTACCCCCCTCCCCCCTTTGCTCTTACCCCCCTCTCCCCCCCCTTTGCTCTTACCCCCCTCCCTCTTTGTTCTTACCTCCCCTCCCCTCTTTGTTCTTACCCCCCATGCCTCTTTGTTCTTACCCCCATGCCTCTTTGTTCTTACCCCCATGCCTCTTTGTTCTTACCCCCCCCCCTTTGTTCTTACCCCCCTCCCTCCCTCTCTTTGTTCTTACCCCCCTCCCTCTTTGTTCTTACCACCCCCCCTCTTTGCTCTTACCCCCCCCTCTCTCTGTTCTTACCACCCCCCTCCCTCCCTCCCTCCCTCTTTGTTCTTACCACTCCCCCCTCCCTCCCTCTTTGTTCTTACCCCCCCTTGCTCTTACCCCCCTCCCCCCCTTTGCTCTTACCCCCCTCTCCCCCCCTTTGCTCTTACCCCCTCCCCCTTTGCTCTTACCCCCCGCGCGGAACAGGTGTTTCTGTTTCCTGTACCCGGCCGGACTGACAGGAAGGTGCACACTCAGTGTGCACCTTCCTATCACTCCGGCCGGGCACCGCGGACCGGAGTGCAGCTCGGTCACGCTACACGGGAGGTGAGAAGCTGCAGCCGCCTGAGGCTCTTAAGAGAGCGCTCAGGCGGCTGCAGCATTTAAAGTGGCGGCCGGGCCCCCTGATGGCGGGCCCCCCTCCCGGCCGGGCCCTCGGACCATGTCCAAAGTGCCCGACCGGTCAGTCCGCCCCTGCATAAAGGGAATCAACACAGTAAAGGAGGAGACTATATTTAAAAGAAGAACTACACCAACAAGAGGACATAGTCTTAAATAAGAGGGGGAAAGGTTTTAAAATATCAGGAAGTATTACTTTACTGAGAGGGTAGTGGATGCATGGAATAGCCTTCCAGCTGAAGTGGTAGAGGTTAACACAGTAAAGGAGTTTAAGCATGCGTGGGATAGGCATAAGGCTATCCTAACTTTAAGATAAGGCCAGGGACTAATGAAAGTATTTAGAAAACTGGGCAGACTAGATGGGCCGAATGGTTCTTATCTGCCGTCACATTCTATGTTTCTATGTTTCTTTTTTTGTAAATCTTTCTTTTATTATGGCATATGCGTTATGGGGTACAGAAGAGAAAAAGGAGGCATTGCAGGGTAACACAAGTTTGCGGTAGCAAGGTGGTGGGCAAGACACCTCCAAGAAAGACTGCCATATTTTTGTTTTTAGAACGTCGTGTAAACAGGTTTATACAAGCTTGGAGAACAAAATACATATTAAAAAGAACATGCTAGTGATCATTGCTTACGGAACATAATCTGCTAGCGTAGTTAGATAGGGCGGATACAATAGCATAACCTTTTCCCCCATGCTGGACAGCTTTATTGTATGTTCGAGTAAGTTGCTTAATCTAAATAGCTGCGTAAGGCGACATATGAGTCAAGATAGATGCAGATATAAGATTAGTGACTATGATGACCTCGTTGGACCTGCGGTAGCATGGCCATGGGATCTATAGGTAGGCTTTAAGTTATTGAGGTACACATAGAGTATGTTCATTATGGTTAGTTATAATCAGCAGGAAATCTTGTGTATGCAATAGCTTCAAACATTAATTGTTGTATCTAGATCGCTTGGCGTGTGTAAGGTTTGGTGGAAGACAGTAGTTAGCGACATCATGAAAGATACATGTACCGTGTATGTTGGTGGTAGATCTCCGTGTTGGGGCTTACTCTCATATACAGTTTAGGGAGACAAGCAGGTATATTGCAATCCTCTAAGCTCATCTATGCGTGTGAGGGTGTACGACAGTATGCGTGGCCTAGCCGTTGAATTGTATGTATGACATATTTAAACATGGGAATTAACATTCAACTTGGAGGTTAAGTTACAAACAGAAGTCCAGCAAAAAGAGGTTGTATAGCCGAGCAGGTAATGTCCCAACAGTCCATAGCCAAATATGGTAGTAAGACTGTCTGCTAGAGAGGTTAGTTCAGCCTATACCGCTGCTGGGTGGTGCAGCCGCGCACGTCTGAGGAGTGGGAAAGATGTCTCCAGCAGCTTGCGAGATCCATAGGGGTGCGGCTCGGTGCGGACCGATGGCAGCCGACTGCCAGCCCCAGGCCTCTGTGAAGGCCCTCACCTGTGGTCCACTGACACGGTTACTCGAGGAGGCCGGGTCATCCCTTCTGCGGGCGTCATGTGGGGCTCTGGTGTTCTGCCGCCGCCAGCGGCGGGTGAGCCTCCGACGGTGTGGTCGGTGTTTTGGAGTTTGACTCCATGTGGTCTTCAGCCTGGGAAGGCATCGTGGGCGGCTTTCAGGACCGCGTCTCTGTCGTTGGTCGAGCTTTGGGCTTTGAGGCACATCTTTGGGCCTGGTAGAGACTCCACCGCCGTGGTGAGGTGGTTTGGAGTGCGTGTTTGGCTTCAACCGTCTTCTCTGCCGCTTGTCGGTGTGTGACTCGGGAGCTGTCCGGCAGAACAGGCTTGGTGCATGGTGGGGAGAGTGCGGTGGGCCGGGCGGTGGTTGCACGTTTCGTGGTCCGCTCTCAAGCCTCGCCCAGAAGGCTGTGAGTAGCTTGTCGATGCGGACCTCCAGCGGCTCCATTAGGTCCCATGTGGTGGGGGTCCGTGTGGAGTCCGCCATCTTGGCAGCAGCTGCACAGGGTGGCTGTCGTTTTCGGGTTGCCCCGTCGTCGTTTGGCAGCAGGTAAGGGTGAGCTGGGACCGGGATAACCCCCACCGGTCCATAGGGGGGGGAACGTGGGATTAGTCTCCGTCTGGAAGCCGTCGCTGGCGACGGAGGAGCGTCCGCCTCCTCCACGCCGGCCATGCTTGTAGGCCTCGGGTCGCTTTGTCGGGTGTTCTGCAATCGGTACCTGATGTGTGGTACCAATGCGTAGCCCTTATCAGCAGCCTTCTGTAGGTGGCCCATTTGTCGGGTTTTGAGATTGATTTTCGGCGTTTTTCCTGACAGATTTGTCGTTTAGAGCGGGAGCAGCTCTGTCCTGCACCCGCTCGGCTCTGCGTCCAGGCCACGCCCCCATGTTTCTATGTTTCTATGCTTTACTTGAAAGATGAAAGCGAGAGATTAGCATAGGGTATGTATTTTATTTATTTCCCTCCATCACCACCTCCGCCACATACATGATGCTTGGGAAGTATGACTTTTCGTGTTTTCTGTTGATAAGATTTGCAATTAGGTCCATCATAATTGTCAGCACCATACCCAATAGGCTCTTAATCCGGCCCTGCATGCAAGGAGCAATATGACATAATTGGGAGACTTGGTGGGATAAACACTTGATTGGGCTATTCATTTAAATGGATAAGCATTAATTGTAATAGGATAGAAAAAAATATATAAAAAGGAGTGGAGTGTGTCTTTATATTAAACTTGATTTGAAGTTTTAAAGAATTTGGATGTAATGATACAGATGAGGATGTGAAAGTCTCAAGGGCAGAAAAATTTATGCATTCGTCAACATGGTTTCATGAAAGACAGATCATGCCAAACTAACTTAATTGTATTCTATGAAGATCATGGTGTTCCAGTGAATGTGATCTACTAGTATTTTGCTAAGGCATTTAGTACGGTTCCACAAAAAAGGTTATAATTAAAACTTCAATCAGCTAGCTTTGATTAAAACTGTGTTCTTGGATGAAACACTGGCTTAAAGATAGAGTGCAGAGAGTATTTGTAAATGGAAAATGTTCAAATTGGACAAAAGTGGTAAGTGGAATGCCTCATGGTTCTGTCCTGGGTCCACTTCTCTTTAGTCTATTTATAAATGATCTGGAAGTGGACATCGAGAGTCATTTGCAAGTGTTTGCAGATGACACAAAACTAGGTAAAATAATTTAGTCTGAACACTATATAACTTCTTTACAAAAGGATTTGGATAAATTTGGGGACTGGGTAGAAAGGAGATTCAATATACAGGGAGTGCAGAATTATTAGGCAAGTTGTATTTTTGAGGATTAATTTTATTATTGAACAACAACCATGTTCTCAATGAACCCAAAAAACTCATTAATATCAAAGCTGAATATTTTTGGAAGTAGTTTTTAGTTTGTTTTTAGTTTTAGCGATTTTAGGGGGATATCTGTGTGTGCAGGTGACTATTACTGTGCATAATTATTAGGCAACTTAACAAAAAAACAAATATATACCCATTTCAATTATTTATTTTTACCAGTGAAACCAATATAACATCTCAACATTCACAAATATACATTTCTGACATTCAAAAACAAAACAAAAACAAATCAGTGACCAATATAGGCACCTTTCTTTGCAAGGACACTCAAAAGCCTGCCATCCATGGATTCTGTCAGTGTTTTGATCTGTTCACCATCAACATTGCGTGCAGAAGCAACCACAGCCTCCCAGACACTGTTCAGAGAGGTGTACTGCTTTCCCTCCTTGTAAATCTCACATTTGATGATGGACCACAGGTTCTCAATGGGGTTCAGATCAGGTGAACAAGGAGGCCATGTCATTAGATTTTCTTCTTTTATACCCTTTCTTGCCAGCCACGCTGTGGAGTACTTGGACGCGTGTGATGGAGCATTGTCCTGCATGAAAATCATGTTTTTCTTGAAGGATGCAGACTTCTTCCTGTACCACTGCTTGAAGAAGGTGTCTTCCAGAAACTGGCAGTAGGACTGGGATTTGAGCTTGACTCCATCCTCAACCCGAAAAGGCCCCACAAGCTTATCTTTGATGATACCAGCCCAAACCAGTACTCCACCTCCACCTTGCTGGCGTCTGAGTCGGACTGGAGCTCTCTGCCCTTTACCAATCCAGCCACGGGCCCATCCATCTGGCCCATCAAGACTCACTCTCATTTCATCAGTCCATAAAACCTTAGAAAAATCAGTCTTGAGATATTTCTTGGCCCAGTCTTGACGTTTCAGCTTGTGTGTCTTGTTCAGTGGTGGTCGTCTTTCAGCCTTTCTTACCTTGGCCATGTCTCTGAGTATTGCACACCTTGTGCTTTTGGGCACTCCAGTGATGTTGCAGCTCTGAAATATGGCCAAACTGGTGGCAAGTGGCATCTTGGCAGCTGCACGCTTGACTTTTCTCAGTTCATGGGCAGTTATTTTGCGCCTTGGTTTTTCCACACGCTTCTTGCAACCCTGTTGACTATTTTGAATGAAACGCTTGATTGTTCGATGATCACGCTTCAGAAGCTTTGCAATTTTAAGAGTGCTGCATCCCTCTGCAAGATATCTCACTATTTTTGACTTTTCTGAGCCTGTCAAGTCCTTCTTTTGACCCATTTTGCCAAAGGAAAGGAAGTTGCCTAATAATTATGCACATCTGATATAGGGTGTTGATGTCATTAGACCACACCCCTTCTCATTACAGAGATGCACATCACCTAATATGGTTAATTGGTAGTAGGCTTTCAAGCCTATACAGCTTGGAGTAAGACAACATGCATAAAGAGGATGATGTGGTCAAAATACTCATTTGCCTAATAATTCTGCACTCCCTGTAGATAAATGTAAAGTCACACATTTTGGAATAAGGAACCCACAAGCAACTTAATTTTGTAGAGTTAGGGATAACATTAAATGATAAGGACTGGGGAACAATTATAGAAAACAAACTAGGAAACAGTAGGCAATGCCAATCTGTCATTGCAAAAGCTAGTAGGGTGCTTTTGTGTTTACAAAAGGGGTTTGATTCACGCGATTAAAATATAATTTTGCCTCTTTACAATTCAATGGTAAGACCCCACCTTTAATATGCAGTGAATAAGCACCAGTTTTACAGAAGCTTATTGGATACATAGAGAAGTGCAAAGGCAAGCTACAAAATGAATAAGGGGGATGGAAAACATTAGTTATTACAAAAGGTGCCTTAGATGGGATATGATAGCCCTATATGAATATATACAGAATCAGTACAATGTTCAAACCTGTTTAGTAGCAGGAATATACAACATACAAGAGGTCACCCATTGAGAGTGGAAGAAAGGCATTTTCACTTACAGGAAAGGCTTCTTTACAGTAAGAACAATGTAGATGTGAATTTCTCTACCTAAAGAGGTTGTCTTATCAGATTCTAGAGTTATCTTTAAAAAACGCTTGGATGCATTTTTACAAAACCAGAATATTCACAGGTATAATTAACATGTATGTGAACCAGTTGTGAATAAAAGTAGAAATGTAATTGCCGTTATAGAAGGAAAAATAATTTGTTTCCCTTTTTGTAGCATAATTGGAAATGGCTACAATTTTATTTTGCCTTTTGGATCAACAACATAAAATAATAGATTTTAAGGTAGAACTTGGTAGACTTTAATCGTTTTTCAAACTAGAATACTATGTAACTATGCAAATATTGCAAGAGCTAGAATACAATGATATAAAAATAACACAGTGACATAATATAGTTTAGTATTAGGCGCCAAGTCACATTCCTATTAATGCAAGTGGCTAGTGGGGGGTAATTGCCCCCCCTGCTCCACTTTCCAGCACTTCTCTGAATGGTAAAAGGTGTAACTATAGATAAAGAATGTCAGATTTTTTTTATTTATTTTTTTTGAAAACTGGTTTTCCATCCAATGTAATTGCCCGTTTAGTGAATGACGTTTAATAATTTCCTTTTTAAAAGTTATTGTCTTTACTGGAAATATTCACAATTACTGATCACTTAGACAGCCTGTTTGAAAACAATGTCCAGCTTCCTGTTTACAAGCACGGGTTCGACATAGACTTTGTACAGCGTCATTACACTTTCTTTGGTAAAAAATCTTCACACTGAAATGTGCGGTAGCCAGGTCATAACTTAACTTCCTGCATTTAAAGGTATGGTTATTGTTTGTATTATCAGGTTATTTCTCCTTTATTATTTTTTATAAATAAATAAATTAAGTCCAGTATTCTGCATTCATTTCACCATTTCAGTGAGAAATAATGCGGCCATGGACACGGAGACACACAGCTTGCCAAAATCAAGCATAGTCTGCAGTGACCAGCAGGAGATTATTTATGGTTTTCAACAAGTCATACAACTAGCTGATTAACTAGGGCTTCTACCAGGGCCGGTGCAAGGATTTTTGCCGCCCTAGGCAAAAGTTAAGTTTGCCGCTCCTCCCCCCATGTGACATCACAATTCCCCACCCATATGATCTGCCATATGAACGCCAGTGCTGCAGTGCCGCCGTGTTTACATCAAAAGGCCTGCCGGGACAGGCTATAGACACCAGAACCACTACATTAAGCTGCAGTGGTTCTGGGGACTATAGTGTTTCTTTAATGTGAGGTAAATTAGAGATTAGTGCCACGAACAATATACTAGATTGCCTACTTACAACCAGATGAGGATGATGATGGGCTCTAGCTGCAGTCTGGCTCCACTGGTCTGGTGTAGAACAAGATCTCTGGAGGCTGTTTGTAACTGTGGTCACAAAAATCAATGTTCTGGGAGAACGGGAAGAAGCTCAATTTTTGTGGGGGCCCTTTACACAGCTCAATGTTCCACCAATGAGTTTGTTCACAGTGGGTGGAGTGTGTAGGGGATGTCCTGATATGTGTGTAAGGAATGCATTGTGTGAATCTGTGTTTGTATGTGTAAGGGCGGCAAGGTGTGTTTCTGTGTATGTACGAGATGCAGTGTGTGCGTCTGTAAGGGGTGCATTGAGTGTGTGTAAGGAATGCATTGTGTGTTTCTGTGTGTGTAAGGGATGCATTGTGTGTATCTGTGTGTGTAATGCATTGAGTGTGTAATGCATTGTGCATTTTTCTGTGTGCAAGGGGTGCATTGTCTTTGTGTGTAAGAATTCATTGTGTGTGATTGTGTGTGTGTGCGTGTGATGGATGTCAATCTCTTTCCCCTCACTTGTCACTCTCTTCTCCCCTCCCCCTCCCCACTCTCATTCCCTATCCCTCCCCCGTCAATTCCCCTCCTTGTCAATTTCTTTCTCCCCCCCTGTCAATTTCTTTCTTCCCCCCGTCAATTTATTTCTCCCCCCCTCCCTGTCAATGTATTTCTTCCACCCTGTGAATCTATTTCTCCCCCCCCTGTCAATTTATTTCTCCCCCGCTGTCAATTTATTTCTCCCCCACTGTCAATTTATTTCTCCCCCATCAATTTATTTATCCCCCCCCGTCAATTTATTTCTCCCCCATCAATTTCTTCCCCCTGTCAATTTCTTTCCCCCCCTGTCAATTTCTTCCCCCCCTGTCAATTTCTTTCCCCCGTCAATTTCCCCCCCCTCCCCTTCCCCCTCCCTTTCAATTTCTTCCTCCCCCCTCCCCTACCTCTGTTGTAGCGTGGCCGAGCCCTGTATGGTCCGCGGGTACAGGGATCTTTTGTTAGTTGTACCCGGCCAGACTAAAAGGACGTGCACACTCAGTGAGCACTTCCTGTCAGTCCAGCCGGGTACAGGAGACAGATGCTCCCTGTACCCGCGGACCATACAGGGCTCGGCCACGCTACAGTGAGGGAGTGACAGGAGGGATCGCTGAGTGCTTCCCTCCTGTCAGCCCTCTCCTCATGCTGCGCCCGGGCGGTGCGCCCTCATGGACGCACCAGCCAGGGCAAAGCTGTAGCTGCCTGAGGCTCTCTACAGTGCGCTCGGGTGGCTGCAGCTGCCTAGTCCACCTAACAGGTAGCGCCGGCCCTGGCTTCTACCCTCCCATGTCAAACCTAGAATGTAATAACTGCTAAAATCCTCAATTACATTCCAGCTGATACGTTATCAGCTCGCAATAAGCCTTTTATCGGTTCTGATCCCTTTAATCCCCGCTGTTCAAGGCTTACCGGAAACCAATAAATATTGCTCCAAATAGTATGGATTTTTGATATCACAAAAAATACTATACGTGGCATTGAATTTATCAGATTTGGCAATTTAATGTCATTTATCAAAGAAATAGTCCAGGATAAAAAGCATTGAAAATATCTACAGCAAAAAGCTGAAGAAAAATGCGTTGGCAACCCTGACAAATAGTTTAAAGAAAAGCCTAAGGGGGTCAATATAATCCCCATATTAGTACAATTTACATAGTTTTACATCTCTCTCATATCCATACTCACCATTCCACGAGTGGAGGCATGTCACTAAATAAAAAACTAGTGTGCCCCACAAGTCCATGCAATATTCATACGCATGTCTCGAGATAAATGAGGCTTGCCTGTCAGAGTGTTCTGATTGGATGGCTTACATAGCATGAAATTGCATAGCACGTGGAAGCCCCTACAAGCCCTCAATGGGTCAAGTAGAATTTTTATTTTTGGCGTTTTTTTGTTGGGGTTTTTTTTGGGGGGGGGGGGTTTGGTGTGAGATACGATCAATTTTTTATTTTAAAAGGTCTTAATGAGGGGCTTTCTGCCTTTTTTGTGGATAAAAGTTAATCAAGGTTTTTGCCGACAGAACTTGATCAAGGTTTGAAAATAAAAAAAATATTGGAAACACTGGATCATACTGCCGCCAATAAAGGAAATCTTGAAGTACCAGTGTAGAGAAAAATAGAATTTTTCTATTTTTTTTATATTTCTTTATCTTTATTGAAATTTTGTTTTCCATATATACATATACATACATTTATTTATGTTCATGGAATATGATGGCGCGGTATTCCAACATAAATACAGTTTACATCTCATTCACTCTTCTTTTCTATAATAGAACACGTTTTGATCATTTCATCTTTATCATGCTTATATTGAGAGAGAAAAAAAATAATATTCTAGTTGTTCGGGTAGAGATAAGAGTTTGATGTATATGCCATTTTAGAGAAGGTATCACCTTTCTTCTCTAATTATTTTTATTTATGCTCAGGGTATTCATATACAATTAATTTATAGGATCTCATCCCACAATTTCAATACTTTTTTATGTATTGATATCTTATTTGATTTTTGATAGAACCCTTCCTCCATCTGTTGTTGGAATCTTATCTGATTGTTTATTTCTGGCCATATTGGTGTCACTGTTTTTTTTTCAGTTTCTGGCTAATGTAAGTTTGATTGCCATAAAAATATGAATAATTATTATTTTCAATTTCAATTTCATCTACGGTAAATGGAATAAAAGTGTCTGGGGTAATAAAATTACTTGTTGTAATCCCATTTTTATTTTAAGATATATTAGAGATATTTCTTTGTATCTCTTCTAGTTCTTCACATTTTTACCACATATGATATAATGTACCTCTTTATTTAGAACATCTCCAGCATTTTTCTGAGTAACTATTTTAAAAATGTGTAATTCTATATGGAGTAATATACCATCAGTAAGCGATTTAAAAAAAAAAAAAAAAGTCTCTTGTAAATTAAGGTTGTGGTTGATCTTCCTGATTTCAATAAATATATCCCCCCATGTTTCCAGTGCGAATGGTTTGTTTATATCGATTTCCCTTTTTTTTTTTTTATTCTTTATTTTTGTTGTGCATATATTTATCACAGGCAGGTAAGAGGTGCCCCAAAAGCAGTCCTCCAACTTTTCCCACGCTCAACATTTTTTAAATAATAACAAGTAGTAACAGTCGCTTGTGTAGGTAGCTTGGTTACTTTAGGCTAGGTCTATGCATTGGCTATGCTTTCGATATCTAGATAGTGTTGGCTTACAACATACATTGTGAGAACAATCCAGAGCATTATGATTAATCATGCAGAAAATATACAAGCTATGCAAACTAATCTAAAAAAGTAAACTTGTGTAACCATGAGAAATCCTACTGTGCACAAGATTATCCTATCTGAAGGAGGTTAAGAGTGTAACAGACAGGAATATATCAGGCGAGTAAGGTGAGTGTGGTAGTGTGACATAGAGCAAAGGCTGAGAAAACAAGGTGAATCGTGAGTTATATCACTTAACCGTTTGCACAATCAGGTAAGGTGGCTGCTATTGGTGTATAGCGGGTCCGGTAACCTAGGCACGGAAGGGCATGTTAAGTCCATATTTAGCCGACTCCTGATATTGGGAAACGCAGGAAATCTGCTATGCTGTCCCTCAGGACCTTAAGCGCATGTGGAGGCCAGTGAAGCAGAGTGTTCAAAGGGAGTCCATGTTTGGTCCGTAACGGCACCTTTCTCTTAGTCAGTCTGTCTGTCACTGCACTTCGCCTCTTGGATGATCGCCCTATCAGGGGTCTCCCCTCCTTCAGTGCTGATCGCTCCATATGGCGTCTTGCAGGTATGTGTGGTGTGTTCCTCTTGTGTGGTCGCTGCCGGCAGGCCACTCTCTTGGTGATTCTCGACTGGGGGGGTGATTTTTGCTTGAGACAGGTTCTGTATGCTCCTGGATGCCGCCGTGCGATCCGCGGCCATTTTGTGCATGCTGGTCTTGTGCCTGGGGGTCCCATTTGGTCGCCGCTCTTGCCGCCAGCTTCGCCCAGAAGGCCTCCAGAACAGTATCCAGCCTTGCCGCTAGGTTTTTCTGGGATTCCGGTTTGCTTGCGGCGGTTAGGCGCTGTGCTTGGTTGTGGCTGGTGAGTGATTCCACCATCTTGTGCGTCGGGTTATATTCCGTGCTCCCGATGTGCTGTCTGTTAGGGGCCATCCACACCTTAGACAGTGGACTGTGGACCGGGATCTCCCCCTCGGCCTAGAGGGGGGGGGAACGGGACTCTGTGTGGCCCTGCTCGGGGAAGAGACAAGGGGCGGGAGATCGGACGTCTCTCCCGCCCGTAGCCTTCGCGAGGCCGCAACCGCTCTGCAGAGCGTTTGGCAGTCGGCATCCCGGTTTTCCGTGCCAGGGCACTCCAGCCGCCTTCTGCAACCGATTTGTCCCCGTTTGGGTCAGGTCGTGTGCCGCTGGAGTCTCCATACGTCGCTTGGGCCTGCATCTTGCTAGGGAGCTCCAGCAAGCTGCGACCGTCTGCCATGCAGGTCAGGCCCCGCCCCCTGATTTCCCATTTTTTGATGGAATTGGGTTTATCCATGACCATGAGGTCCTTAACCATATGTGTTACTTTAGAAATTTTACTATTTTTATAATGTTTATTAATTACATTTTCAAATGTTCTTTGATATCTAAGGTATTTAATAGGTGGCTTATTTTAACATAACTGTACCATTCTTGATTGGGCAATCCGAATTGAATTTGAATATCTGTAAATTATTTAATTTTTCCCAAGGGAGCAAATTGCGTTATATTTTGGAAATTATGTTCTATCCATTTTAATAAATTTATTCTATCAATATAAAATCTAATAACTTCAATAATATTTTATCTCCTATTTTTATTTTACATATTCGATTGCTTTTCTTTTTTAAGTAGAAGAGAAGTTTATCAATCCTGTTACTGTTCAAATACCAATTTTGTTTGAGGAACATTAAGTTTCTATCTATATTTTTTTGAAGTTTGATTTTAATTAAATTTTGAATTTGTATTATATTTTCAAGAGTATTTAGATTAGGATTTTCTTTATTTATTTTCTCTTGTTTAGTTAATGATATATAAAGATTTGATAAAGGTTCTCTGCGTTTATTTTTTTACAGAAGATCTGAGTTTTATAAATAATCCTCAGATAAAACATTTGAATGATCCCCAAACAGAAAAAAATTGAGGTCTCTCCATTATCGTTAATTTCAACAAACTCTTCAGCTTGCTTTTTTGAGCTTGTCTATATCCTGTCCAGGAAAACATAATGATTCATTCAGTCTCCATGTTGTTTGAGGGGAATATTCTCTGTTGTTCTCAATTTTTAAAATATAGGTGCATGATCCGACCATGTTATTAATCCGATCCTTGAGGAAGAACATTTATTTAACGTTTGTTGTTTAGAAACAAATAGATCTATTCTTGAGTATAACCTCATTGGTGGGGGTGTAATACTCTCCAGATGTCATATAGAGAGTTTTTGAAAAAAAAAAATCCTGAAGTAGATTTGCAGTGTGTTTAGATTGAAAATCTATCCTTGCACTAGATGGGAGCTTTTTTTGGGTGTTTTATCTAAACTAGCGTCAGGAGCGCATTTGAAATTACCACCTAGAATTATAGTGCCTTGAGTTATTTGATCCATTCTGTTGATTTTGGAGATTGATTAGAGCAATATATGTTTACTAATGTAAAATATCGTTAATTTTACAAATCAGAATAACATATCTACCATTATTATCCATTTCCTCAAGGATCGGCTCAAATTGTACCTTGTTAGAAATGATAATAGCCACCACTCGCTTTCTTTCCCGTTAAAAATATTAGCTTAATAAATATATGAATAATATGAAAATTTTCATAATTTCTTGGTTGTATCATTCCAGTGAGGCTCCTGGACATATACTACATCTGTTTAATTTTGGCACAAGGTATGGTACAATTGGCCTCTTTTATATAGAGTGTTCATTCCCTATACATTTATTGAGATAAAATGAAGTGTCATTTCTTTTTATTTTACTGTTTAGAACCTCTCCTCCCTGTCCTACTTCTTCATATATTTGTACCAATTCTCTCTGAAAATTTGTAATTGCAAAAAACGTAAAATATTCTCTAACATATAAAACATTCATTCGACATTCCTGCATTAAAAAAAAAAACATGATGTGTAATCAGAAAACTCATTTTTGAAATGACCTTTTTCCAATTTAGGTCACACTAAAGGTGTACCAGCTTTAAAAAAAAATGATTCCTAGTTTTTTTTCATTTCAATTTCTGTTCTTATTCATATATCCCTATCTCCTCCTATTTCGGAGATAAAAGGGAAAAAAACTTTCTCTCCTCTCTTCCCCTCCCCCATCCCTATCCTCAACCAACTCTATATTCTTCATTCTATATATAGATCCCTATGTTCATTTCAAAAAAACTATTACAATCCTCTTTTTAATATAAAATAGGTGAACATTTGAAAGTTAAAATGTGCAAAACCTTTTTTATCTTCTAGTGTGTTATCCTTTTCCTTAAGTGCGTATTTACATTAGATTAAGATCTTCCCTTTTATCATCTATATCAATCAAATTTATCATAAATATCAATCAATTTTCAGTCAATCGTTTTTCTTTTCCCCACTTTCAATCTTCTTATTCAAATTTCCCAAAAATAACATACTAGCTTCTTCTCCCTTAAATTTCCATTTACTTGTGTATTTACTTTTACTTTTTTTAAGTGCATTATTAAATACATCTGCAATTGTGATATAATTTAAACAATTTACATATCATTAGTTACTATTGTGTACCCACAATTCAAAGTTTACTTCTAAAAAAAAACAAAGGGATCTATTAATTTCTTCAAATTCTTAACTTTAAGTATAAAGTGCATTGTGTATTATTTTACCCATTAGTTTAAACTCAAGTTTAACTAACTTACTAATAGAATTTATAAATTGTATTAGAGAAAATTAGATTTGATTAAATTCCATTTGAAAGAGGGGAAGTGAGTGAGAGGAGGAAATCAATGAATTGGATTTCATACATTCCCATCTATACTTCATATAAGTACATGTTAAGGCTAGGGATCACCACTCTCTCCTTCCTCAATAATCTCTCATGTATTTCACATTAAACTTCTATATAAGGACCATGAAAGGAAAGAGAGAGAGGGGAGAGGGGGACTCAAGAGAGAAGAAGAAAAAAAAAGTCTTTAAAGAATTGTGCCTGTTAGGTTTCTGTAAAGAGATTCCATCTGATCAGTTGTTCAATGCTTGTACAGGATCAAGTAATCTATGACGTCTTTTTTCATGTTTTATTATTAGTCTGGTTGGGAATTCCCATTGATAACACATCTTCTTTAGTCTTAGAATGGATGATATGCCATGCAATTGCCTTCTTCCTTCTAGGGTAGCTGCTGAGATGTCTAAGAAAAAAAATATGTCTTTATATTTCTCATGTTTCAGTGAATTTTTCCTTATTTGTTTCATGATTGTGTCTTTCATGTGATGATTTGCAAATCTCTCTATAGTATCTCTTGAAGCTGATAAGTTTCTCGCCTTCCTTAATGTATGATATCTCTCTAGGGCAGACATAGGCAACCTTCGGCACTCCAGATGTTATGGACTACACCTCACATGATGCTTTACCAGCATTATGGGTGTAAGAGCATCATGGGTGGGTGTAGTCCACAACATCTGGCGTGCCGAAGGTTGCCTATCCCTGCTCTAGGGGATGTGCCCCATACGAGGATAAATCTGTTATTGTAGAAAAAAGATCTATTTAATACGTTTCCAGTTGATTTTTTTACACTTTTTACACTGCTGTTCCATAACAGTTTTATCTGAATTGTTGCGAATAACACTCATGTATTGCGACTTAGGGAGTGATTTCTTCAATGCCGTAGGGTGTGCACTGTCGTAGTGTAAATTGTGTTACGGTCCGTTGGTTTACTGAACAGGCTGTATGCAACCTTGTGATCCTTCACTGAGATCTCAAGGTCAAGGTACTGTACAGTATCCGTACTGATATTGGCTGTCATTCAGAAACATCCCTATGTGAACATATCAAGGGTCATTGGTCCAGCATACAGGTAGCCCATAGGGATGGAAAGTCAGATAAGCCAGTAGCAAAGCATTTTTTGGACCAATAACATCCACTATCAGCTCTCAAGTTCTTAGGCATTGGCCACGTCCCATTACCTAAGTGAGGAGGGGACCGGGGCAAATTGTTGCTTAACAGAGAGACATTTTGGATTTTCAAATTGGACACCATTGCTACACGAGGGTTAAATGAGACTATTTAATATCATTCTTTACTTTAAGCCCCATATTGCATTTGTTTTTAATAAGTTCTTGTACAGTGTATTGGATATGAATTTATGTTTAGTAGTATCTGGTCCATCTAATTGACTGATACGTCATGAGGATATACAGTGTGGTTATTACACATTCACGGTACATAACACAGCTTGGTTATCATAGTAACTATACTATCTCTTTAACTGTGTCCAAATTGCACTATGTTCACTTTATACATTAGCTCACTGTAACGGATCACCTGGCACCCCGACTGGGTACCTCCGTTAATGGATGCTCCTAGCGCTTCCAGAGGACTCCAAGCACTCCACCAGACACCATAAGCACCGCAGGCTGCAGCTATCTCCCTTCAGAACGAAGCAGGAACAAGCTCTTACAAGAGCTCAGTGATTATAGCAAGGGAATATGCCTAGCATAGCAATCCCTTGTAGCAGATTCCCCCAATAAGAGACAGGACTCAAGTTGAGGGTAAAAATAGAACTCTCTGGCTGCTAGCTTGCAGCCCTTTTTATTAGGTGCTCCCATGAAGGGGAGGGACACACACAGTAACGTACATTAACCAATCACACAATAGTTACATCCCACACATAGCCCTCCCCTCTACCTGTAAACTAATTATCTGTACACACAGGAAAATACAATTATCATAGGTAGGGAAAATACAGTTTTTACACAACATTCATAACTCCCAAAATATACATCACATTCGCATAAAAATACATATTCACAATCAATCCATTCAGGGGAACAACATACTCAAAAATCATACGAATTGGACCAGGGGTTCAAAAGTTAGTACAAATGTGCATTTGACCTTCTGGAAGCATGGTTTTACAGGGCCCTCTATCCTGAAACAATGGGGGGAAGTAATCCAATTATCCAGGACTAGAGGCAGACTCCATTAACCACATGGTTGCAAAACGACATAAAACACTTTAAAATACATAAAGTCACATTTTACAAATAACACACAGACATTTCACATATCCCCAGATAGCTCAGGTCTGAGTGCACATTATTAGGTGAATGGCACTCAGACCAACCGAATACAGTTTAATCGCCATGGAGCCAAAGTCTTTAATCACACGAATAGGCTCCATGGCATAGCTATCTGGGTTACCACAGCTCACACAGGGCAAGTACCAAATGACCCCACTGTATTTAAAGGGCCAGAATGAGTGACATACACTCTGGTATGGCCGAATACTGTTTTTAAAGGGCCCGATCTCCCAGGGCCATAGTCCAAAGGCAGCAGGCGGGCAGCCAGGCTTCTCCAATGCAATGTGGTAAGATTGCTCTCGTCACACTCACCTAATGGGATTTTCTTAACACTGGCACTTTAAATCATACATTTGCACTTTGAGTCTAATGTCCTTCCCACCTCTCTCTACTTTATACACCATGCTGCATGCTGCTAATAACGTAATTGTTGGTATTCATTCTGATTCTCTTTGAACATAAAGAATCAAAACATAGCTTTAATGGTTTTTCGGTGCACTTTCCCCACGTTGATTTGTTTGTGTTGTTTCCCTAGTGATGGTACTCACTTCACCTGGAGTAAGTTCATTATTTTAATTATTTTGGGTATAAATATGACTGATGTCTATTTTGTAAGTATCCTTTATCCTGAAGAAAGACCCGGACGGGGTCTGAAATGTCGATATGATTATTTAAACAGATTTTTGACCTTTTAACTACTACAAGACCGTGAGTGCAAGCTATTCATTAGATTCATTTTGATATATATATAAATTTAAGAATAGAGCTACCATCAGTCACGCCCTCTCAAGCTGTATGCCTAGAGTGAATAGGACATCGACTCACTGATTGGGATGTACAGCAAGAACATCAGAATGTTGTTTGCAGTAAATAAGTGTGGGCAGATGAAAGCAAAAATAATCTGATCAGGACTGATAAGGAGTTTAAATGCCAGAAGGCTAAATAGGAGTTGTAGAGAACAGCTACAAGTACTTGGGGATACCATGACAACCAAAAGGAAGAGGCAAGGAGGACAGTAAAATCCAAGTACCTCCAGAGAGTCATTAAGGTCCTAAAGTCCCAGCTCAGTGGCACATATGCCCTACCAGTCATCAGATACCTAGCTGCGATAATAATAGAGATGCTGGACACCATGGAGATCAAGACCCTGAAACTACTCACCATGAATGGATGATTTCACCTGAAATACAGCACCCAGAGACTGTACACCAGCCAGAAGGAAGGAGGTTGGGACTTGATGAGTGTTATGGCCACAGTCACAGTCAGTGCAGTAGTGGATCCAGAGCCTGATCTCGGGAGGAGCACTTGTAGATTATTTAAATAAATAATCCAGGCACAATAACCACTACAGCTCAGTGTAGTAGTTATGGCGCCAGTAGTGCCAGGATCCCATCCCAGAGTAAGTAGTCAAACCGTTTAAGAACAGTTTGACAACTTACCTGGGGTCTGCTGGGATATAGGGCATAGGAACAGTGGTATGTGTTAGGGGTGAAGTGTGTGTGAAAGGTGCAGTGTGTGTGTGAGTTGTGAAGTGTGTGTGCGAGTGCATGAGGGTGGCAGTGTATGGCAGGGTTGCAGAGTATGTGTTAGGGGGCAGTGTATGTGTGGGGCAGTGTGTGTGTGTAAGCGGTGCAGTGTGTATGTGAGGGTGGCAGTGTGTGTATGGGGGCAGTGTTTGTGGGACAGTGTGTGTATGGGGGGCAGTGTTAGTGTGGCAGTGTGTGTATTGTGTGTGTGGGGCAGTGTTTGTGGGGCAGTGTGTGTAGTGTGTGCATGGGGGCAGTGTTTGTGGGGCAGTGTGTGTAGCAGGGTAAGGTTTTTGTGGGACAGTGTGTGTATGGGGGGCAGTGTTTGTGGGGCAGTGTTTTGGGGGCATTGTGTGTAGTGTGTGTATGGGGACAGTGTATGTGGGGCAGTGTTTTGGGGGCATTGTGTGTAGTGTGTGTATGGGGACAGTGTATGTGGGGCAGTGTGTGTAGTGTGTGCATGGGGGCTGTGTTTGTGGGGCAGTGTGTGTAGTGTATGTATGTATGGGGGCAGTGTTTGTGGGGCAGTGTGTGTATGTGGGGCAGTGTGTGTATGGGGGGCAGTGTTTGTGGGAAAGTGTGTGTAGTGTGTTTGTGGGGCAGTGTGTGTAGTGTGTGTATGGAGGCAGTGTTTGTGGGGCAGTATGTGTAGTGTGTGCATGGGGGCAGTGTTTTTGTGGGGCAGTATGTGTAGTGTGTGTATGTATGGGGCCAGTGTTTGTGGGGCAGTGTGTGTAGTGTGTGCATGGGGGGCAGTGTGTGTATGGGGGGCAGTGTGTGTAGTGTGTGTATGGGACAGTGTTTGTGGGGCAGTGTGTGTAGTGTTTGTATGGGGGCAGTGTTTGTGGGGCAGTGTGTGTAGTATGTGTATGGGGGCAGTGTTTGTATGGTGGGGAAGGATTATAATTAAAATAAATATATACTTTATGTCCCCCCTCCCTTCTTACCTTTACTGGGAGGAGGGGGGACATTTCTTAGTCCCCAGTGGTCCCAGTGGGGATTCATTGGTGGTTCCAGAGGTAGGAGTGAAATCTAGCCCGCGCTCCAGGGCTAGAGTTCACTCACGCAAGATTTGGAGCATTGCCGTGGTAACCGCGGCAATGCTCCATGCTCGCGAGAGGAGGACCCGGAGGAGCTGCAGGCTAAGGCTCCCGGGTCCTCTCTCCTCCCTCTCCCTCCCCTGCCGGCTGTCAGCACGGTGCCTGCGGATGGGGAGGGAGGTCACTGATCTCCTTCCCCAGTCCGCAGGCACATTGCAGGGCTGGCACTTGGACAATGCCAGCCCTGCAGTAGCCGGCAGGGGAGAATCTCGGGGGGGGGGGGGGGCAATTCCCCGTTGCCCCCCCCCCCCCCTGGATCCACCAGTGAGTCAATGTTATGGCCACAGTTAGTTTTGTAATGCAAACCAAACAACTAAGATTTACGGTATTTTTGGAATGAAAATCAGACAATGCCTCTAGCATGCGTGTGTGGTGGGGGAAGGATGCTAGAAGCATTGTCCCATTTTCCACAAGTCTTTACTATGACTCTTAATAGTTTGGTTTCCATTAAAACAATTATTTGCATTATTTGCATGACCCATGCACACAAAAATATAATATATAATTGTAGCGGAGCTCCCTGTACCCCGGCTGGGTTCCTCTGCCACGGAGCGCTTCCTAGCTGTAACAGTGGAAAATCTCAGTGATTCTACCCCAGTCACTGTGGCTTGACTTGGGTCCTCTTAGAGGCTCTCCGTTCTGCACTAGCTCTATTTCCTCCCAAGGACTGGATGACAAACAGTCTTGGGAGCTCAAGTCCTTACAAGGACTTTTCCCGCTGAAACCTCCACTGGCACAAGATGCTGAACAGTGATTAGCCCTTTCCCCTCCCAGTAACTAGACGACCATAGTTCTGGGAGTACAACTGATTTTAATGAGCCAAACTATACCTTTTATGCACAGACCTTAGCAGGTCTCCATTGTATTCAGCACAAGCCCCTCCCAGGAATCTCTGGACCTGGGAGATAATTGCGTTAAAAACCGGTAAGCTAATTATCCACCAGGAACAGAGAGCCAAACACAAAAAAAAAACTAGGCATGTGCATGGGGAAAATTTTCGGTTCGGTTCGGCATTCCGAAATTCTGGATTTTCGCACTTCGGAACTTCGGCACTTCGGCACTTCGACACTTCGACACTTCAGCACTTCGACACTTCGGCACTTCGACACTTCAACACTTTGGAAATTCGGAACTTCGACACTTCGGAAATTCGGCAACTTTCGGCACTTCGACACTTCGGAATTTCAGAACTTTGGAATTTCGGGACTTCGGCACCTCAGAACTTCTCTTGCAGCCGCTTGGTAGATAACTCCATAATTCCCACGGTATTAGGGAGTTATCTACCAAAAGGCTGAAAGACCTAAATTGGTCTTTCAGCCAAATTTACTAATACTAAGTAAAAATTACTTAGTATTAGCACATTTTGCCCCTACTCGCTATACCGCGAGTAGGGGCATGTCTAGTAAACAGTGAGCAGCCCTAAATACTAATAAGGGGGGGACCTAAGGTCCTCTCCCCGGCCCCCACCCCTGAGCGGCGGGTGGGGGCCCTAAATACTAATAAGGGGGGGGACTTAAGGTCCTCCCCCCTGGCCCCCACCCATGAGCGGCGGGTGGGGGCCCTAAATACTAATAAGGGGGGGACCTAATGTCCTCCCCCCTGCCCCCACCCCTGAGCAGTGGGTGGGGGTCCTAAATTGTAATAGGGGGAGACCTAGTGTCCTCCCCCCTGCCCCCACCCCTGAGCAGCGGGTGGGGGCCCTAAAAAAATGTTGTTGTCCCCCCAGGTGACTCGGGGTCCCCAAGCCCCTAGTCACCCCCTCCTGCCCCCCCCAAAAAAATATCCCCCTACCTACCCCCCTCACCCTAAAAATAATGAGGGGGTGACCTTTAACTATATACCTGTAAAAAAAAAATATAAAACTTACCATTTGATGTTTTCTTTCTTCTAAAATCTTCTTTTTTCAGCCCCAAAAAAGGCCAAATAAAAAAACATAATAACCGATGCAATTATATAAAAAAAAAAAACGAGCACAAAAAAACATAATCCTTCTTCACCCATGGAGGGCTCCGCGCAGACTGAGCTCTGCAGGGCGGGGGAAGGCTTATAAAGCCTTGCCCCGCCCTCCAATTAGGCTCAGAGCACTCTGATTGGTGGGTTTAAGCCATCCAATCAGAGTGCTCTGACAGGTAAATGAAGAGACTGACAGGTAAGTCTCTACATTTACCTGTCACAGCACTCTGGTTGGTTTGAAATCCACCAATCAGAGTGCTCTGTGTCATTTTACACAGCGTGGGAAAGTTCTTTGGATTTTTCCCACGCTGTGTAATTTGACTCATAACTCTCTGATTGGTGGATTAAGTAACAGGTACATAGTTAAAGGTCCCCCCTCATTATTTTTAGGGTGAGGGAGGTAGGTAGGGGGATAATTTTTATTGGGGGGGAGAGGTGACTAGGGGTTTGGGGACCCCTAGTCACCTGGGGGGGACATTGTTTTTAGGGCCCCCACCCGCCGCTCAGGGGTGGGGGCCAGGGGGGAGGACACTAGGTCCCCCCCCTTATTCCAATTTAGGGCCCCCACCCGCCGCTCATGGGTGGGGGCCGGGGGGAGGACATTAGGCCCCCGCCTTATTTTACTGTAGGGCCCCCCACCCACCGGTCAGGTGTGGGGGCCAGGGGTGAGGACATTAGGTCCCCCCCTTATTAGTATTTTGGGGCCCCACGCACCGCTCAGGGACATTAGGTCCCCCCCTTATTTTACTGTAGGGCCCCACCCACTGCTCAGGGGTGGGGGCCAGGACATTTGGTCCCCCCCTTATTAGTATTTAGGGCCCCCACCCACCGCTCAGGGGTGGGGGCCAGGGTGGAGGACATTAGGTCCCCCCTTATTTTACTGTAGGGCACCCACCCACCGCTCAGGGGTGGGGGCCAGGCGGAGGACATTAGGTCCCCCCCATTATTTTACATTAGGGCCCCCACCCGCCGCTCAGGGGTGGGGGCCGGGGGGGCAATAGGTCCCCCCTTTAGTTTGACCTTTTTTTTTTTTTTTACAGTGAGCAGCCACTGGCAGTATAGCGAGTAGGGGCATAATTTACTAATACTAAGTAATCTTTACTTAGTATTAGTAAATTTGTCTGAAAGACCAATTTAGGTCTTTCAGCCTTTTAGTAGATAGCTCCCTAATACCGTGGGAATTAGGGAGTTATCTACTTATTCATTCCTGTCATTACATTGACTGGCCAAGTAACTTACATTTTATATGAATGTGTGTTACTTGATTGTTGTAAGTGTTGCAAATGCTTACAGCTGAATCCTGGCTATGTTTGTATACTTTTTATTTAACAATGTTTAAAATGTAACATTCTTCTTCTTTCACTGGGTAAGTATATTAGTTCTTAGGCAATACTGTGCTTCGGAACTTTGGCACTTCGGCACTTTGACACTTTGGAACTTCGGCAACTTCGACACTTCGGATATTCAGTAATTTCAGAACTTCGGGACCCCGGCAATTCGGCACTTCAGCAATTCGGACATTCGGAAGTACCCGAATGTCCGAATTGTCCGAAATTCGTCCGAATTTATATTCGGACCGAAACGAATTGCACATGTCTAAAAATTACCCCAAAATATCATAAAAATATATAATAACCCAACAAATAATACATCTTTATATAGCCCTGATCTGAGCGCCCAAGTTCTCCGAATAGCCCTCAGATCCATGCAGTATAGGGGAAATGCCACCGTGTTAAAGTTCTGACCAGCCTCACACATGGTCCTATGCCCAAAATATTTCCAGGGAGTTTGGTGCTTTTGCCGGTCAACATTTGGAAGCTCCTGCGACCACAATACGGGGTGCTCAGTCTGGCTCCTAGATAGCATTTGTTCCCCTTAGTCTCAGGCACCTTCCCTCCAAAAAGCGCTCTCCTGGCGGATTTCAAAGTGGTTCAAAACCGTGAACCAAGTTGTCCGGGAACCGCACGGTCACCTCATACCAAAAACAGTTCAATAACATTCGTGGCTAAGTCCCACTGAGGTGACTGGGAAACCACGAAGTCCACGTGCCAAATTTAGTCCCATAGTGGTCGCTAAGTACCGCTGAGACCATTCGTGAGTTTCGTTCATGCGAACAGCCACTAGCTAGGAATACCCAGGGAAAGCTACTAAATGCGGCTGGGAAGGGTAACTCTAAAACGGTGTCCCAGACCTGCACCATAGTCAGTGGGCAGAAGGCCGGCTTCTACACTCCTCAAGGAGTCTGTGGCAAACGTGGGAGAGAGCGTTTGTCACAATAACAAATTTTGTTTTTCTGGCAGATATTAAAAATTGTAGTGCGACAGTGCGGGAGACTGGGAGAGTGAATTTGATTCCTGGGTACATGAGGCCGCTATTACACTAGTGGAGGGCATGCTGGGCTGAATCTCTAGTGGTCCGGTGTGGAAGCCTTCGGATGTACATCACTGTGAAAGCTTCCTCACGGTCAATGACTCAAATCACTGTCTCCAGTGCTCTGACTCATTGAGGGATACCAGTACAGGCCACAATGCACTATTGAGCAGGTGAGGAGGCACAGTGCCAAGCTGGAAGATCTGTCATTTACTTGCTGTTATGTTTTCCCACTGTTTAAGTAAAAAGCAATGGGGAATAAGCTGGTGCTATATAAATGCTAATAATAATACGTTTTGTTATGGTTATCTGAAATATGTACACAAGGGGGCACTGCCACATACGTAAAAAACTAAGCAAACGCACTTGATATTCTGTGGCATGGTAACAACAAACAATAACAAAACATACCTTGTTGTCAATTATATTTTTCATTGTCTTAAATTTCAAAGCTATACTATTATACAATGCTGATATCACATAACATTTTGTGCTGCCAGTTTTGTGTTGTGACCCCACGTGAGATTATTATATGAGCAGTGGAATAGTTGAAAAATGTTATGATACTGCGTTAATTACGCTGAACCTTGGAAATTAGCTGTCTATACATATTTTTAGGAATTCCTGATGAATATTGATTTAGGAATTTTGTGAAGATCATAAAAACATGCCACCATAGAATAAGGATTTTAAATATATATATATATATATGATTAATTACAGCCTCAGAAATTCCAAACTTCGGTAACTGCAATAATGTATCAAGAAATGTTTGTGTTGGATCAGCAAGCGGTCATGCATAGATATGATCAATTTATCTAAATGCTTACTGTGAACCTGTTGCTGAAATGTAAACTGTATGAAATCCTTTTCATATTGCTGTTCAACTTCCAGCAACCAAATGTTTTCACTGACCTTCAATATTATTCGAGTTTTTGGCATATTCACATCCCCCATAACAAATCCAGTGCTGCCATTGCCATGGGCGTGGACTGCCTCTATTTATAATTTATGTGTTTCCTCATTCTCGGGTCTTTTGCAAGGATCCAGGGAGTCTGAGCTTTCTGTGCAGTGTCTTAGCTTTTCCTAGAACTGCACTCTTCTGGCCATAGGCGTGCGCAGCCTATTGCATTAGGGTGTGCACCCTAAAGCACAAGCACACGTGGCGTATATATATATATATATATATGTATATGTATGTATGTATATATATATATACACATATATACACACACAGACACAAAGCTGTGTGTGTGCTGTGTGAGGGTGCTGGTAGTGTATTATGTGGGTGAGGGTGTTTGTGTGTGCGTGCTTGTGAGGGTGCTGTGAATGTACTGTGTGTCAGGGTGCTGTTTGTGTGTGTGTGTGCACTTGTGAGGGTGCTGTTAATGTACTGTGTGTGAGGGTGATGTTTGTGTGTGAGGGTACTGGTAGTGTGCTGTGTGTGTTTGTTAGGGTCCTGTTTGTGTTTGTGAGGGTACTGTTAGTGTGCTGTGTGAGTGTGAGAGTGCTGTTTGTGTAATGTGTGTGAGAGTGCTGTGTGTTTGTGAGGGTGCTGTGTGTGTGGGTGCTGTATGTGTGTTGGTGCTGTGTATGTGTGTGGGTGCTGTGTATGTCTATGGGTGCTGTGTGTGGGTGCTGTGTGTGGGTGCTGTGTATGTCTGTGGGTGCTGTGTATGTCTGTGGGTGCTGTGTATGTGTGTGGGTGCTGTATGTGTGTGGGTGCTGTGTATGTGTGTGGGTGCTGTGTATGTGTGTGGGTGCTGTGTATGTCTGTGGGTGCTGTGTATGTCTGTGGGTGCTGTGTATGTCTGTGGGTGCTGTATGTGTGTGGGTGCTGTATGTGTGTGGGTGCTGTGTATGTCTGTGGGTGCTGTGTATGTCTGTGGGTGCTGTGTATGTCTGTGGGTGCTGTGTATGTCTGTGGGTGCTGTATGTGTGTGGGTGCTGTATGTCTGTGGGTGCTGTATGTCTGTGGGTGCTGTGTATGTGTGTGGGTGCTGTGTATGTCTGTGGGTGCTGTGTATGTCTGTGGGTGCTGTGTATGTGTGTGGGTGCTGTGTATGTCTATGGGTGCTGTGTGTGGGTGCTGTGTGTGGGTGCTGTATGTGTGTTGGTGCTGTGTATATGTGTGTGTGGGTGATTGTGGGGGGTGGAGGTACATTACTCAATATCCCCCCTCCCTTCTTACTTTATGTAGGGAGGGGGGATCCTTCCTTGCTGCTTTCCCTGGTGGTCCAGTGGAGGTGGGGGCAGATCAGTTATCCCCCCTCCCTTCTTACCTTATGCCTGGGAGGGGGGATCCTGCTGCCGCCATCCATCCCTGGTGGTCCAGTGGAGAGTGAACTCTAGCCCCGCAGGGCTAGAGTTCACTCACGCGAGATCTTAACGTTGCCGCGGCAACGCTGAGATCTCGCGAGAGGAACCCGGCGGAGCTGCTGGCAAGAGCTCTGCCGGTCCTCTCCTGCCTCCCTCCCTGCATGTGAGCCGGGGAGGGGAGGCTGAGAGCAGAGCCGGCGCTCGGATAGCGCCGGCTCTGCATGAGCCGGCAGGGGAGATCCTGAGATCTCCCCTGCTGGTCTCAATACATAGGCGTGCCGCGGGGATTAGGGTGTGCCCAGGCACACCCGGCACACCCCGTGCGCACGCCTATGCTTCTGGCAGAGATTTCAGATGTCCTGCGAGGTATCTGCTCAAGCCACACTCCCAACTTTGCTATTTCAGCCCCAAGTGGTTCTATCACAACTGTGACTACTACTGCTACCTTCATTTTACTCATCCTTTGAAGCTCCTTTTTCAGTACTTGGTATTTGTCCACCTTCTCATTGCACTTCTTTCCGATGTTATGGTCCTGGTTATTGCCACATCCACCACCATTGCAGTTTTCTGTTCCTTGTCTACCACTACAGTGTTGGGTTGGTTTGCCAGGACTTACTTTTCATTCTGAACTACCCTTTGTGGCATCCCATCTGTTTCTCAGTGTATGTTGTCCTTGCTAAAATCTTGCGCCTAGCAACTATGTTCAATAAGGTCTCAGAGGCATCTTTGCACAGTCCACTCCTTAGGTCATGTCTGGCATCGTAGACCCCCACTTCTATTCATGTGGATGTTCCAAGTGCCTGTTCTTGTGCTGCTAAGATTAATGCCTCAATTACGTCTTTCCGTCCTGCTTTTTCCAACCACAGGTAAGATTTTGCAATGTGAGCTACCTCCACAGTCTGCAGATTGTACATCCCATGGAACCTCATCATTAATTGCATCCTCTGTCTGTTGTTGTTGTTTCAGGCATTCCTATAGCAGTTTATATTTGGGAACCATCTTTGCAATGTAACTGTGGATGCTCAATGTTTTATCAAGGCATGTGGTCTTGACACTCATCAGGCCCCAACCTCCTTCCTCCCTAATGGGTGTACAGTCTCTAGGTGCTGGGTTTCAGGTGGAATCATCCATTCAAAGTTTTGGGGGTCTTCATATCCATAATGTATGTCTTTTTGCTGATGATACTAAGATATGTAACAGGGTTGGTGTTCTAGGAGGGATAAGCCAAATGGCAAATGATTGAGATAAACTAGAAAAATGGTCAGAGTTGTGGCAACTGACATTTAATGTGGATAAGTGCAAGATAATGCATCTTGGATGTAAAAACCCAAGGGCAGAGTACAGAATATTTGATAGAGTCCTAACCTCAATGTCTGAGGAAAGGGATTTAGGGGTGATTATTTCTGATGACTTAAAGGTAGGCATGTAATAGAGCTGGAGGAAATGCTAGCAGAATGCTTGGTTGTAAAGGGAGAGGTATTAGCAGTAGAAAGAGGGAAGTGCTAATGCCATTGTACATACTGGTGAGACCTCACTTGGAGTATTGTACACAGTGTAACATAGTCATCCTCACCTTGCAGTCAGCAGCCGTGCATCTGCATGACTAACACCTGCGGCTTGTTAATGCCAACCTCTGCCAGTCCACTTTGCCACTCATATCTGGTGTCACAATAGCGTGCCTTTAAAAAGAAAAACTGTTTTTCACTGTAAGCTAATAGCAGTCAGTGTCCTTCAAGCGGGTGTCAGGCCTTCAGCGTGTACTCTGCCAACTTCTGCCAGTCCACTTTGTCACTCATATCTGGTGTCACAATAGCGTGCCTTTAAAAAGAAAAACAGTTTTTCACTGTAAGCTAAAAGCAGTCAGTGTCCTTCAAGCGGGTGTCAGGCCTTCAGCGTGTACTCTGCCAACCTCTGCCAGTCCACTTTGCCACTCATATCTGGTGTCACAATGTCAAGGACATGTTTGAGCGTAAGAAGCCAATGTCAGAAAGTCACCCTCTTTCCCAGCGTCTGACAGCTGGCTTGTCTGAACTTTTAGCCCGCCAGCTTTTACCATACAAGCTGGTGGAGTCTGAGGCGTTCAAAAAATTTGTGGCTATTGGGATACCGCAGTGGAAGGTACCCGGACAAAATTTCTTTGCACAAAAGGCAATCCCCAACCAAAAGGAAGTAATGGCATGTCTGGCACACAGTGTTGGGGCAAGGGTCCATCTGACCACTGATACCTGGTCTGCAAAGCATGGTCAGGCCAGGTATATCACCTACACTGCGCATTGGGTAAACCTGCTTATGGCTGCCAAGCATGGAATGCGTGGCTCTGCAGAGGAGTTTGTGACAACGCCACGACTTGCAGGCAGGCCTGCTGCCACCTCCTCTACTCCTCCTAATCCATCCTCTTCCATAACCTCCTCGGCTGAGTCCTCTTCTGCTGCTGCATCTTGCTCCACATCAACGGCACCCCCCAGCTCCCCAGGTACTATTCCACATCCCGGATACGGCAGTGTCACGCCGTCTTGGGTTTGACTTGCTTGAAAGCAGAGAGTCACACCTGAACGCACAGGTGGAAAAGTGGCTGACTCCGCAGCAACTGGATATCGGCAAAGTGGTTTGTGACAACGAAACAAATTTGTTGGCGGCATTGAAGTTGGGCAAGTTGACACATGTGCCGTGCATGGCACATGTGTGTAATCTGATCGTACAACGCTTTGTGCATAAGTACACAGGCTTACAGGACGTCCTGAAGCAGGCCAGGAAGGTGTGTGGCCATTTCAGGCGTTCCTACACGGCCATGGCGCACTTTTCAGATATCCAGCGGCGAAACAACATGCTAGTGAGGCGCTTGATTTGCGACAGCCCGACACGTTGGAATTCAACACTCCTAATGTTCGACTGCCTGCTCCAACAAGAAAAAGCCGTTAATGAATATTTGTATGACCGGGGTGCTAGGACAGCCTCTGGGGAGCTGGGAATTTTTTTGCCACGTTACTGGACGCTCATGCGCAATGCCTGTAGGCTCATACGTCCTTTTGAGGAGGTGACAAACCTAGTCAGTCGCACCGAAGGCACCATCAGCGACATCATACCATTTGTTTTCTTCCTGGAGCGTGCCCTGCGAAGAGTGCTGGATCAGGCCGTAGATGAGCGTGAAGAGGAAGAGGAAGAGTTGTGGTCACCATCACCACCAGAAACAGCCTTATCAGCAGTGCTTGCTGGACCTGCGGCAACGCTGGAAGAGGATTGTGAGGAAGAGGAGTCAGAGGAGGAATGTGGCTTTGAGGAGGAGGAGGAAGACCAACCACAACAGGCATCCCAGGGTGCTCGTTGTACCCGTGGTGTTGTACGTGGCTGGGGGGAAGAACATACCTTCATTGAGATCACTGAGGAGGAGGAACGGGAAATGAGTAGCTCGGCATCCAACCTTGTGCAAATGGGGTCTTTCATGCTGTCGTGCCTGTTGAGGGACCCTCGTATAAAAAGGCTGAAGGAGAACGACCTGTACTGGGTGTCCACCCTACTAGACCCCCGTTATAAGCAGAAAGTGGCTGAAATGTTACCAAATTACAACAAGTCGGAAAGGATGCAGCATTTGCAAAATAAATTAAAAAGTATGCTTTACACAGCGTATAAGGGTGATGTCACAGCACAACGGGAATCTAACGGGGAAGAGGTGAAAGTCATCCTCCTCCTCCCACGACCACGCCGGCAAGGACAGGACGCTTTAAAGATGTGTTGTTGATGGAGGACATGCGGAGCTTTTTAAGTCCTACGCATCGCCACAGCCCTTCGGGATCCACCCTCAGAGAACGACTCAACCGACAGGTAGCAGACTACCTCGTCTTAACTGCAGATATCGACACTCTGAGGAGCGATGAACCCCTTGACTACTGGGTGTGCAGGCTTGACCTGTGGCCTGAGCTATCCCAATTTGCGATAGAACTTCTGGCCTGCCCCGCTTCAAGTGTCCTGTCAGAAAGGACCTTCAGTGCAGCAGGAGGTATTGTCACTGAGAAGAGAAGTCGCCTAGGTCAAAAAAGTCTAGATTACCTCACCTTTATTAAGATGAATGAGGGATGGATCCTGAAGGGACTGACAGTGGGCGATACATTCAACTAAAAAAGGCTTGATGAGATGAGCTGCCTTGGGCTAAAAATGGTGACCCTATGTAGGAGGAACAGTCCCTATTCTGCTCTGTGTCAGTGTGTATCAGGGTCCCTGAGGACAGGTGTCAATCCATATCTGCCAAGTGACCCTATGTAGGGGGAAAAGTCCCTATTCTGCTCTGCGTCAGTGTGTATCAGGGATCATTAGGATAGGTGTCAATCCATATCTGCCAAGTGACCCTATGTAGGGGGAACAGTCCCTATTCTGCTCTGTGTCAGTGTGTATCAGGGTCCCTGAGGACAGGTGTCAATCCATATCTGCCAAGTGACCCTATGTAGGGGGAACAGTCCCTATTCTGCTCTGTGTCAGTGTGTATCAGGGTCTCTGAGGACAGGTGTCAATCCATATCTGCCAAGTGACCCTATGTAGAGGGAACAGTCCCTATTCTTCTCTGTGTCAGTGTGTATCAGGGATCCTTAGGATAGGTGTCAATCCATATCTGCCAAGTGAACCTATGTAGGGGGAACAGTCCCTATTCTGCTCTGTGTCAGTGTGTATCAGGGATCCGTAGGATAGGTGTCAATCCATATCTGCCAAGTGACCCTATGTAGGAGGAACAGTCCCTATTCTGCTCTGTGTCAGTGTGTATCAGGGTCCCTGACGACAGGTGTCAATCCATATCTGCCAAGTGACCCTATGTAGGGGGGACAGTCCCTATTCTGCTCTGTGTCAGTGTGTATCAGGGTCTCTGAGGACAGGTGTCAATCCATATCTGCCAAGTGACCCTATGTAGGGGGGACAGTCCCTATTCTGCTCTGCGTCAGTGTGTATCAGGGATCATTAGGATAGGTGTCAATCCATATCTGCCAAGTGACCCTATGTAGGGGGAACAGTCCCTATTCTGCTCTGTGTCAGTGTGTATCAGGGTCCCTGAGGACAGGTGTCAATCCATATCTGCCAAGTGACCCTATGTAGGGGGAACAGTCCCTATTCTGCTCTGTGTCAGTGTGTATCAGGGTCTCTGAGGACAGGTGTCAATCCATATCTGCCAAGTGACCCTATGTAGAGGGAACAGTCCCTATTCTTCTCTGTGTCAGTGTGTATCAGGGATCCTTAGGATAGGTGTCAATCCATATCTGCCAAGTGAACCTATGTAGGGGGAACAGTCCCTATTCTGCTCTGTGTCAGTGTGTATCAGGGATCCTTAGGATAGGTGTCAATCCATATCTGCCAAGTGACCCTATGTAGGAGGAACAGTCCCTATTCTGCTCTGTGTCAGTGTGTATCAGGGTCCCTGACGACAGGTGTCAATCCATATCTGCCAAGTGACCCTATGTAGGGGGGACAGTCCCTATTCTGCTCTGTGTCAGTGTGTATCAGGGTCTCTGAGGACAGGTGTCAATCCATATCTGCCAAGTGACCCTATGTAGGGGGGACAGTCCCTATTCTGCTCTGCGTCAGTGTGTATCAGGGATCATTAGGATAGGTGTCAATCCATATCTGCCAAGTGACCCTATGTAGGGGTAACACTCCCTATTCTGCTCTGTGTCAGTGTGTATCAGGGTCCCTGAGGACAGGTGTCAATCCATATCTGCCAAGTGACCCTATGTAGGGGGAACAGTCCCTATTCTACTCTGTGTCAGTGTGTATCAGGGTCTCTGAGGACAGGTGTCAATCCATATCTGCCAAGTGACCCTATGTAGAGGGAACAGTCCCTATTCTGCTCTGTGTCAGTGTGTATCAGGGATCCTCAGGATAGGTGTCAATCGATATCTGCCAAGTGACCCTATGTAGGGGGAACAGTACCTATTCTGCTCTGTGTCAGTGTGTATCAGGGTCCCTGAGGACAGGTGTCAATCCATATCTGCCAAGTGACCCTATGTAGGGGGAACAGTCCCTATTCTGCTCTGTGTCAGTGTGTATCAGGGATCCTTAGGATATGTGTCAATCCATATCTGCCAAGTGACCCTATGTAGGGGGAACAGTCCCTATTCTGCTCTGTGTCAGTGTGCATCAGGGTCTCTGAGGACAGGTGTCAATCCATATGTCAAGGTGTCAGTATGTCATATGTCAGGTGTCAATCCATATCCATTGTGATTTAGGAATGTTAGGTGATTTATGCCCTTTATGGATTGAAACCAGACTCTGCATCAACTGTGTAATTTTCCATGGGAGTTTTACCATGGATCCCCCTCCGGCATGCCACAGTCCAGGTGTTAGTCCCCTTGAAACAACTTTTCCATCACTATTGTGGCCAGAAAGAGTCCCTGTGGGTTTTAAAATTCGCCTGCCCATTGAAGTCTATAGCGGTTCGCCCGGTTCCCCGGTTCGCGAACGTTTGCGGAAGTTCGCGTTCGCCATTCGTGAACCGAAAATTTTGTGTTCGCGACATCACTACCCTCAACCTCTCTGTTCCTGTGTGTCCAACTTGTCTAGTTACAACTACATGTTTGTTCGCCCACCCACTGTAAAGTACTGCGGAATTTGTTGGCGCTATATAAATAATAACATAATAATAATAGTATGTATTATGTAATATTTATTCACGGTCATAACTAATTTATACAGCAAATACATTAAATCAGTTATTAAATATTTAATTATTTAAACCGATGTGCTCATTTTTTTTTTAATTCTTTATTTTTGTTGTGCATGTTTTAGCAACGAGCCTGTGCTGCCACAACAGCAGTCACATGCAAAATCATACATTTTCAAACATGGCAAGTAAAATGTCTGCACACTTTTATATATTATAAAACAGAAATGGTAGGCGTAGCGTGGTTCTGTGAGTAGACGTCATAGAAACATGTTTGGTCTATATATGTCTAGGGTCCTGGCCTACTAACAATAGAAGGAGCAAGCGATGGTCGCTGAACGGCTAGCGCGTTGCAAAATATAAGATATTCAACTGTTAGATATTAGAGTTGTTCTGCTAACTAATGAGACAACCAGTAGCTTTCCTCAGAACATGTTACTGGACCATTACTGCGAGGTACGTGCCAGGGCAGATTAAGCATCTAGATACATCAGCACATTTTTAAAAGAATAGTAAAATGTTTAAATTGAAGCGCTGAGTAAGGTAAACTTTGAGACAAGCATTTTAAGGGCTGTATACGCCCAGATTAGTCTAGCTAGGGTAGACAGTGATAAAATAAGAGAACGAGAGGTACATATCATAAGCAACTACATCATTAAGTGCAAGTGAAGCATGCTAAGTTAGCTGGCATTTGAGTTAGACACAATCATAGGGATAAATTCAAACAACATACAGTTGAGTTACTCAGTGGTCTGGCCATTCGTTCTCAGTTCCTAACACTGTGAGCTTTAGAAACATTACATGTGCAACATAAATCAATCATGCCTATTTGAAGTTGCTGGCACAGGGAGGAGTTACTGTTAGAGTGTTATGTCCGCAGATACAGTGTGGAGATAGAAGGTAGGTGGTCATTTGCCTTTATTAAGTCCCAGTTCGTGAGATCAGTTCATCCGATGCCCGCTGATGGCAGGGTACATTCCCCGAAAAGCGTGCGCTCAGGGGAGTTGTATGCGTGGGATTCCAGTTTGACTTTCCCACTCTTGTGTGCTAGGGGGCCAGTGCATGCACCCGGGTAGCATGAGTCTCTGGGACTCAGTCCAGCTTCAGCCGTGTTGGCGTGGCGTGCGACTATGTCCCTGTGGCGCTGTCTGGCGTCTCGCTGGTTCGAGATGTTGTGCTCGGGTGAGTTGCTGGAGCATAGGGTTTGCCTGGTGGTCTCGCTCTGTTGAGAGTGGGAGCAGATTTTCCTGGGGGGTCTGGTGTCGGAGAGAGGCCGCCTCTCCCCGGCTTTCACTCCAGCAGGCCGCAGTCGGCGTTTCTTTTGTTTGGCTCTGGAAATGTATCATCCGACACCGGAGTGCACCCCCGACGTGGGTGGTGCCCCCTGTGTGGTCTTTGGGCTTCGTTTTTGTCGTTTGTGCCAATTTTGTTGCCCGCTCGACCGGAGCTCCTCTCCCCCACGTCCGTGCAGCTTGGCGGTCAGACTCCCCGATGTGCTCTTTTTTTATCTTTTAGTGGCAATTGTAAGGTTACTGTTTAACCCCTTAAGGACACATGACATGTGTGACATGTCATGATTCCCTTTTATTCCAGAAGTCCTTAAGGGGTTAATTATGACCTCTTTTTCCAGTGCGTAGAAATGAATTCAACATATGGTTAATGTTTTTTCTCTTTTATTATGCTAGTATGATGTTTTTCCTTACTCTATTCTGTTTTCCAACCACAGTACTTAATCTATTTTTTCTTTCTGTTGCTTAACTATTGATCTTAGTTGCCAGATAACAAGGCTAAGTCTCCATGATAACTAATACTTCAAGGAAATGTGCATAGTGAATCGGTTCTACCCCCTATTGTGTTATTATGTTTGCTCTGAAAAATAACCCTAGCACCCCCCTCATTGTAAACCGAGGAAGTTTTCATTATACTGCACACTCAAGGTATGAGATCCTGAGTAGTGAGTTTACCAACAGCAACAGCAATAAATTGTGGAGAGCAACACAGCAATCCAAGAGTACTATATTTAGTTTGAAGGTATGTGAACGGGACACCATGCCAACTAAGCTTCCTTTGGCAAATTCTCATCTATCAGAAAGCTAGAGATTACTACAAACAGCTGCAAAATTTAACACGAGATACAATGTAATGCCCCAAGATGCATCACACCATTTAAAGGGACCTGTCAACTAAGACACAAAGTTACAATCAGAAGAGATAATAAAAGCTCCAAACCTCCACCCCTTTCTTCGTTAGCACACCACTGCCCCAACGTCTCTATATAAGAATATATAGTCAATGGGATTCATTCACCAAACACCAAATTGTAATGAGCTAAAAATTATTTGCAAAACTTCTTTGAGGGTTTACCTATCTTTATCCCTTATCCCACTTTTTCTTCTGCCTTTCACTTCGTGAAAAAAACAAAAACCCAGAGACTCTAATGACCTCATTATTGTTAACATTTAGCAGATGCAAGCACCATCACAGCTTTGCATGATTAAGTGATTATACTCTCAGCTCAGAGAATAGTTAGGAGCTATAGCGATTTTTAAAAATAGGCGCAGATCTAAGACAGTGCCTCAAAACTGTCAATAAGTTCTTTGTATGTATGGGAAAGTGTGGGCATGGATCAGGGCCGCATTAACATAGGGTCTGATGGAGCTCCAGGCCCAGGCCCTTGGAATAGGCCCATTTAAAAAAATAAAAATAAAAAAAATATATATATATATATATATTTTTTTTAACAAAAACCTACTCTTAGGTTTCCTCCTGACTGGTATTTTACTTGCACAGATGGTAGTTGAGGCTGCCTGGCCGTGCCGGTATTGTAGTAATACCGCAATACAAATGCAGATATTTTTCTCAGTATAAACGGAGATTACTCTGCAATACCAGCGCCAGCCAGTAGTGGTCACTGTGTGTGTGGAGAGAGGCAAGGATAGAAAGTTACAGCATATCCCTCCCTGCCTCTCTCTACTCACTGATCCGCGGGGGAGCAGCTACACAGCACAGAGAGTTCAGACAGCAGCTCCCAGTCTGCAGAGACAGCCTACAGCTTAGGGAAGTAAGGGATGAGGGAAAAGGCTGCAGGAAGACATTGGGACACTGGGAGACCTGGGGACACAGGCACTTGTAGACACTGGGAAACATGGGGACACTGAGACACTAGGGGACACATGGGGACATCAAAACACCATGGGACACTGGGAGACCTGGGACACTGAGACACTAGGGGACACTGTGAGACATAGGGACATTGAGAGACACATTGGGACACTGTGTCATTAGTGTCTCCATGTCTTCCAGTGTCCCCATGTCTCCCAGCCATTATCCCTAGTGTCTAAGTGTCCTCTAGTCTCCCAGTGTCTGTGTCCCCATGTCTCTCAGTGTCCCGATGTCTCCCAGTGTCCCCATGTCTCCCAATGTCCACATGTCTCCCAGCCAGTGTCCCTAGTGTCTCAGTGTCCCCATGTCTCTCAGTATCCCTAGTGTCCCCATGTTTCCCAGTGTCCCCATGTCTCCCAGTGTCCTCTAGTCTCCCAGTGTCCTCTAGTCTCCCAGTGTTCCCATGTTTCTCAGTGTCCCTAGTGTCCCCAGATGTGTGTGTCCCCATGTCTCTGTGTCCCTAGTACCTGTCTCCATGTCTCCCAGTGTCCCCAAGTGTTTCAGTGTCCCCCACTCTAAATGTGTCCCCATGTCTCTCAGTGTCCCCTAGTATCCTAGTGACACAGGACACACTGAGACATCGGGATACTGGGAGCAATGAGGACACAGACACTGGGAGACTAGTGGACTGGGTGACATGGGGACACTGACACTGTGATACATAGGGACACTGATGCCAGGCTGGTCTTCCAATTCATTGGGCAGACATGCCCCGTTTTTGGGCATTTTCGCTCCTTTTGGCAGTTCTGGTCATGTGATTCATGTCAGTGGCACACCTTTTTACACCGCCCATTGACTTCCTGCTTCACTGGACACTGCTGTTAGGGGGAATGGATTTACTTGAAAGATGAAAGCATTAATTAGAGAGAGATTAGCAGAATCTGCATTTTCTTATAAATGCATCCAATGAGTTTCTCTTTGGCACATTCTCCACCAGATACATAACACTTGAGAGGTATGACTGTTTTAGTGTTTTTGGTCGATAAGATTCTGTAATTAGGTCCCTCATAATTGTCAGCACCAGGCCCAGTGGGCTCTTAATCTGGCCCTGGCATGGATGGCCTCATGTGTCTATGTATGTATGTACATACATATGTACGTACGACAATGCTATGTGAAAATGACTACCTGTCTATATATTTCATAGAGTGTGGGTATGAATGACCTGGATTATGCATGTACATTAGAGTGTGTGTAAGAGTGTGTGTTTGTCTAAACGAATGGGAGAGTGTGGGTATGACTTCTTGTGTAATCGAATGGGAGAGTGTCGGTGTGACTGCCTGTATATACTGTATGTAGACATGTTCAAGAGTGTGCTTATGATTGCTTTTCTGTATGTACAAGGAGAGTATAGCTTTCATTAATACTACTTTTTAAGAAAATATAACACGGTCCATATTTAAACAAGGTTTTATGGTATTGCAACAAATTCACATAATTTTTTTATCTTTTTAAAATGTGCATTCAAATTATATTATAAACTCTTTAAGATGGTATTAACAGGATAATATATATATTTATATGTATGCTGAATTATGGGCTGTGCATAGCATACTAGGGGACAATATAATACATTTAAAAGATACTATATCTATTTATTACATCCATTCCATACCCATGCGTTTATTATACTGCATACAAAATCTATAGGTTGCATTGCCCACTTGGTGGTTTCTACACCAGGTTTACACCTTAATTGTGATAAGAAGATTACCATGAGCTCTGCAATGTATAAATTGTATATTATAAATGGCATTATACCATTTATTTGACACAAAGCAAGAAACTCCAGGAGTTCACGGAATACAATAAAATAAGCTCCACGTGAATCAATTTATTACCATATCGAGTGCAGACAACTCCAATATTAGATTATACTTATTTAATGCATTTATAACGCAATTGGTTTCCATAGATAAAAGCTTAGCTACTGACAACTTCCAAACATTAAAAGCAGATTAAATATTAATTTACAAAGCACAGAGTTCTTATTCAGGTAGTCTGTAGATATGTCCCAAGAGTCAGTGCTTACAACGATTACTTTTCTATTGATACAAATGTGTGAGCTGATGCTTGTCCTAATGCATTTTCTGAAAATACATATATATCTAGGCAAGGAAGAGGCTGCATTTTCTTTTGGGCGACGGATGAAGACATGAAACATATTATTTTGGCAGAGTATCTTAATTAGGTCACGTCTGAACTAATGGGATTGAGTGTGTTTCATTTAAACCAGTTGTATTCAGCTCTAATGGTTTTAATTGCTTTAGTTAAGTTTTACTCTGACATTGTAGCTTCAAAGTATGCTAGAACTGCGGTTCCGGGGAAGCAGCAGTTATGTAACATTATATGCTCCAATTTTAATAGTCGCTTAGGAATGCAGTTTAACAGAAAACTATGAAGTTTTATGGGAACGATTTTTAGGGTCTTCTAATGTCAATGTCCCCGTAAATTTCCTAAAATTGGGTTACTTTGTTAGGGACACACAAATACGTTTAACCCCTTAGGGACACATGACAGAAATATTCCGTCATGATTCCCTTTTATTCCAGAAGTTGTGTCCTTAAGGGGTTTTAATAAACATTTTCACTCTTCGGTGGGTTTGTTTTCTTAAAAATAGTGGGGCGATGGGTGTGATTAATAGTAGTGTGCTAGCGGCATCATGGTGGAATAGAGGAAGCATCCACTGTACCACGAGGTACAGTGACGATATTACACATGGATTAAACATATTATTAAAGGGACACTATAAGCACTAAAACAACTTTAGCTTAATGGGGTGGTTTGGGTGTATAGATCATGCCCTGCTGTCTCACTGCTCAATTCTCAGCCATTTAGGAGTTAGATAGTTTTGTCAATGCAGCCCTAACCACGCCATGGAATCTGTTGGCGCTATATAAATGGCAATAATAATAATAATAATAATAATAATGTGACTTACACAGTGTATCTTCACATTTCCTGTAAAAAGAGATATATAATGATTAAACTTGTGTATAATTTAGAATTTCTTATCTCCAACTCTGTTAATTACATGTTAACTCCTAAATGACAGAGAATTGAGCCGTGCCACTGCAGTGGCTTGATATATACACAAAAACTGCTTCATTGAGCTAAAGTTGTTAAGGTGCTTAGAGTGACTCTATACGTGTCAAATGCAGTAGACATTTCAAGGGGGATTTATCAAGGAAGAATTGGTGCTATTTTGGGTGACATTTTTAAAAAATTGAGATCCATTCCATTGGTTTCCATGGCTAAGAATCGACACAAAACAAGATGAAACTAAAGAAATGGGGGTCATTTTTCATCTGAATACAACAAAACAAAAATTTGGCACCCAGTTGCCTTTATGTTGAAAAAGATTTAGTTTCATCTCATGCTTTATCACAAGTCTATGATCAGAAAGAGTTCTCTTCTCGCTTCACTTTTTTACCATTATGATATTTCTAACAACTTAATTGGGTTCTGTGCAACAATCGCGGCTAGATACCAAGTCCCACCATGTCGGAGTTATTCTTCTGGTAAATATGTGGGTTGGCACTGAGCAGACACAATCACTGCAAAAAACATCATAACAACATGACAAATAAGCTTTACTGATGTCTAGAAGAGTACAGCATTTAATCCTTTAATGACAAGCAGAGCTGGATTAACGGTCTATGGGCCTACAGCTGAAACATTATTATATAGCTCCCGTACTAATGTTCTTAAAGGTAAAGCATGTCTTTTTAAGTACCTGCTTTTGTTGAAATGAGATATTATGTTGCTGATTTATATAAAGGGTGCCTCTGCGCACCATAGCAACTTTGCACCATTACTAGTATGTGCACTAACAATTATCAGCCTTATCACCGTTTCTGATCACTCATTATTGTGTCACTTGTGATGAAAGAGAATTGTGCATTTTATAATTTTGTTTTACAGAATGTTCATTTTGTCTTAACTCTCTCAATAACAAAATGCAATAAAACAAACAACATTTGCTAAAGAGTATTGGTTCACCGGCCTTTTTCTCATTTTCTAGTAAATAACCTATATTATACAGAAGATACTACATTATTACTTACCCCAGGCCTAGAGAAACCCTGCCACCTGCCAAGTTAATACCCTCTGTTTAGCTCTGATTAGGACACTGGTTTATTTGTTGTAGTCAATATTATTATGTTTTATAGTGCCAAAAAAAACGTCTTAGCAGTGTACAATAGGTACATACAAATAATTGATGCCAATATATGCAAACAGGAACAAAAGGGGCAGAGGTCCTTGCTTAAACTAGCTTACTTACACAAATTCACAAAGTATTATGTCTCTTTGTCCTTTAGCCGGCAATCAATCATAAAACTTACAGAGTGCACAAATATGGACTGACTTGGTGTCTTGTGGTAGAGCATGTGATATGTTTGAAATTATGACTCAAAATGAAGCCTCTGCTTCTTACTCACACCCTGGTGTAAACTATACACTATTATCTGCATACAACACCAGCATGAAATGGCAGCTATAAACTAAGATGGAAGCCAAAACTAATGGGCTGTCTCTGGAAATGTGTGTCATAGCCAATGAGGATTGCTCAAATAAATATAATTGTTTAGTCAAGACAGTTTTATGAATGTGGAGTCAATGAATGGCTGAGAGTGTCAGCTGACCTCTCTCAGCCAATAAGCGGGGCGGCTGCACGATAAAGAACCTTCCTCTTTAAAAAAAAATTAAAAATGGAAAGATAGACTTTGAGGTTAAACCGCTCAGTTTGAGAACTATTAACCCCTTACGGTGGGCCAAACTGGTCCTTTGACTCTATTCTGGGTTAAATGTTTGTATCCCTAACACTATAGTTTTCTTTTTAGTGAAGTGGTTATAGTGTCTAGAGTCCTCTAGCACCATCCTTCTATTCAGATTTAAACAGAGTCCCCAGTAGCTCTGTTCCCTCTGTGATTTAGTGGTAAACTTCTTGAAAATTGTTTAACACTGAATAGAAAATTATCGCCAGAGTTTTTCAGGCGCTTTAACCGCTTCAATGAGATAAAATGGCTATTGTGCGCGCTGTGTCCCTTTACGCTACCTAGCCTTACCTTTCAATATATACAAATGTTATTTCAAACCAAAAAAGAAAAATAAGTATTCAATAAAGGTATATATTTCTTACCTGTTCCATGTTAAATTTTGTATGTATTTTGTATTAATATTGTTTTTGTATTTATTGTACCCTATTGTATCAATGCAATGTTTTGTGGACCCAGGACATAGTTGAAAACGGGAGAAATCTCCATGTATCCTTCCTGGTCAAAATTTTCTGCACACTTTTATTGAAAAATAATTGGATAAAAACACAAACTCCGTTAAAGTATATTTTGTTTCTTAAGAAGTAAAGAAACAAATGTTACATATTTTGCTTGGTTTGACCAAACATCACTGGGGTCACTTTTGCAGTCCAAATGATCTAATATGTTTTTTTTCTCATGCAATCTAGGGCAATCTGTATAGCACACTACACAAGCAGATGCCTATGGTGTCAGCTGTCAGTAATAAACTGTGACGCAATGAGGGTCACTTGCTAATTACTATTATTTTGCCTTCTTCACAGTCATGCATAAGCACAGAAGCCCCCATTTTGTCAGTCTACAACTTTTGATGAAATGGAATCTCTACAAAATTTCAACATAACATATACTTATTATATATAAAAAATCTCACAGGTTTATTTCCTAAATTAAGAATTTCAAGGTAAATTACAAATTTAGCCCCTGACGAAGGTGCATCTAAGCAAGCACCGAAACGCGCGTCGGGCTCTATGGGCTCTTTTCGTTCACTTTATTTCACTTAGGGCTATCTATCACCATGTGCAGGCAACCAACATTCTAAGTATGGTTCTGCACATGGAGCCACTTTAATCTTTGTCTCTTTCACCTCTATTTCTTACTTGGGGTTTTGGTCACTTTTAACTGTCTGTTGAGCATTCTCTCTCACAGAAACAATAAGTTGGGGTTTCCAGTGTATATACTGCAACCATTATTTGTTTAGCGTTACAGTTACCTAGCTATTGATTTAGGGGGACATTTTCACTACCTCCCATATGCTAGATTCCTTCCTTTCATTACATACAAGGAATTGCTATATGCTACCCCATATGCCAGCTTGGTCTATGACTCAGTGCACTACAGTTCTGATACTGCATACTTATAGACTATTAAGAGTTAGAGTCATTCACCAGCTACACGGCATAAGAACCGTCTGAGGTTATACTTTCGTGACTATACCCCAGATACCCATGTCAGTCGAATGACATACACCTACTCTCTACGCTCCTAGCTCTGGACTTGACCATTCTTCTACTCAATAAAGTCATTAGCCAGTTAGCACTATTTGGAGCTCTGTAGGCACTTAGGTATCACTTGATATACATAGAGGTGAGCCATTTAGGCAAGTTTTTCACTATTATTTATTGGTGTTTCTACTAGATTGCATTTATTCTATTTATTTTCCTATCATATCCAGTTGTATACTCGGCCAGCCTGGATCACTCCAGCGGTTTGAGTATCTCTGTCTGTTCTTTAAATTACAAATTTAAGGTCAAAGTAGCCAAACCAATAGTATAGCTGAATTAGCAATTTGTTTTTATTTTTAGCTATTTTGACCTTAAATTTGAAATTAATTTTGAATTCACTTGGAATGCTCAATTTACAGGAATAACCCTGTCAGCAGAAAAAAAAATGAAGGCATTAAAGGAACAATATAGTGTCAGGAACACAAAAAAACATGTATTCCTGACACTATAGTGGTAAAACAACTGTTTAGATTCGCAGTCCCTCTTGCCTCCCTTTGAAAAGGTGATTTTACCCACCTTTTCTCCCAAGTCGTACTGATCCCACCGCCACTGACCCCACCTCTGTGGCTGAGATCATGATGATCTCAGCCAATCCAATGCTTTCCCATATGAAAGCATTGGGAGGCTATTGGGCATGTGCGGCAAAACTCTGCGCTGCACCAATCAGCATCTCCTCACAGAGATGCATTGCTTCAATGCCTCATTACGAGGAACGTTCAGAGCCTCCATGCAGAGCACTAGTTCAAAGCAATGAACTAGGAAGCACCTCTGGTGGCCGTCTGAGTAACTGCCACTAGAGGTGTTACTAGGCAGCAATGTAAATACTGCCTTTTTCTGAAAAGGCTGTGTTTACATTAAAAAGCCTGCAGGGACAAGGAGTAGACACCAGAACAACTACATTAAGCTGCAGTTGTTCTGGTGACTATAGTGTCCCTTTACATTCCTTTACAGCTTTGACATTGCATCTATGTCACCTCTCCTCACATACCGTGCTTGTGCTATATTCATTTTGCATCCTCTGTCACAAAGCTAAAACAATATTGTCTATATATACTTTAATACAGTGCTTATAGTTAGGATTACCATATCCACCATGTTTTCTGGGACACACATACATTTGTCATATTTATAAAAACGCATGAAAAGGGATGCCCTGCAGTATTTATGAAGGATAGTCTGCAGGATTCTTCATCATTGCCTAATTACTTAATCTAATACATCACATTTCTGAATTCTACATATTACAGGGCAACGCTTTTCATGTGCTGCCCATCAACATGATATATGTCCCTGAAATCATATTAGATTTGGTAACCCTAATTATGGTCATATACAAGTTAAAACTTCTATTTACTAGCTTTGTGTTTTCAGACATAACTTCACATAAATGCCCCTTTCCCCCCCTTTAATTGCATCTAACAAAATCTAGCCAATATAAAATGCACAGGGCTCTTAGTGTGTGCAGGTCAGTTCCCAGCAGTTAAATCCAACAACCCTACATCAAATGGACCATGCATGCGTGCTGTACCCTTGCCAATGCCAACAACAAAGGGCAATGCATGATTCACATGTTTAGAGAGGAGAGAGCTGGGTCCACACGTCATGCTATGGGGAGTGTCTGGAGCCTGGGTGGGCTGGGCTACCAGCAGCAGTGGTACTGCAGTAGACTGTTAGAGGTGTCAGCAGTAACTGGGGATTTTTGTAGCTGACAATTTTGGAAAAAGCTTAACATAAAAGGCTAAGGGAAAACAAAACAGCCTCTTTGGGGGGGTCATTGAAACAGGATAACTGATCTGCTGCAACAGTATCAACAACAGGATTCTATTCCCTGCTCTGTGGAATCTCTGCACTGGGGTCCCAGATAATGCAGAGATGTGACTTCTCTATGTGACCAAGAGCTCCCTAGCACAGCCTGCAATCACACATCTGACTGTAAGTTACAATCTGACACTTCTAAGACCAGTATGTGTTGTTTCTAATGTTATTCAATATAAAGAGCAGAGCAGATTAGCTCTGGGCAGCTGACCATGCCTGCAGCACTGAATGCACCTTTCTTGTAAGATGCTTAGAAACACACGACTTAACCCTTCATGTGCCAGCAAATACGCAGATCGCCTATCTGGCAGTCAGACGCTGCATGGGCCATGGGATTCCTGCGATCAGTAAATAGAATTTATAACTGTTTTGGCACTAACTGCACGTAAAAAAAAACATACGTGAAAACGAGAGAAATCTCAATGTATCCTTCCTGGTAAAATATTTTATAGATAAATAAATTTACAAAAAAATAAAAAATACATAAACTATATCTAAATTAATTAAATATATAGATAGACAAATGGATGGATGATAGATTCATAAATACGTTATATATATATATATATATATATATATATATATATATATATGACAATATAGAACACATTTTTTTTAAGTACTGGAATATAATGAATGCATGGATTCAGTTTATTGTGTACATACATGCAGTAAACTTTTGTGCATGGTAAATATTAGTAAAAAAAAATACAAGCAAATCTCTATCTGATCATGCGGCTATCACTTCATATACATATTGATCGATGCAAGCAATGGTACAAGCTGTACATGAAATCTTGGCTGATGATCAGGGGGTCATGGCAGTAAATCATATGATGGGGACATTTACAGGCTGGTTAACTGTTTAATGGCCGATTAGGGCTCCTCTCCCAGTTTTATGCTTGATGCTGACTAGATGTAAAATGTCTGATTATGATTTAGATTGTTTTTTAATAAAGTTATTAGCCACTATAAAATACAATATATATTGAATGAAGCTCATGATTTTTAGCAGTTTTTATATTGGTTTTGGACTGCTCAGCATATTGGGAGTGGTAATCCATCTCATCATTTAGCTCAATGCTGTGTTTCCTTGTGACTTGTTTGTTAATGTGATTAATGCAGAGGACTTTACTTGTTGCTTACATAACACAGGCTTTTCAGTTCTTATGGACTCAAACACTTAAGATCCTCAGCTACCAATAACAAACTTGGAAATCTGAGCTTAATTTTAACTACTACTTAGAAGATCCCCAGTGTAGTTTGGTGCAGAGGTGTCTGGAAGTGTGCAGATAGTGGTTACTCAGCATACTCACTTCTCAATTATTAGTACATGGATACATTGCTTGTATATATAGCAACTATAACATAGAATGGTACACATTGATTTTTCCCAGACTGCAATGTAAACCCAGACTCCACCAGGATAGCACCCCTATTGCCGATTGTCATTATGTGTTGTTACCACCATGACTTTGTTACTGCCCCACTGAGCTGACATTCTAGTTAACTGAAAACACTACGTTTGCAATGCCTTTCACATTTAAATCACACATTTGTTGCAAAAATAAATGTTTATGACAGTGACACATAAATTAACAATGCACATATTTGCATGAATATTGAATATAAACATTTTATTCATGTGTACCCTTAAGGGTTTTTATGCAGAAGTAAATAAGAGAATACTCTCATAGTGTTCAAATAATTGGATAATGTTTTCGTTTTGTGATGGTTTATTCTCTATAAATACACAGTATGAAAACTCTTTTTCATACAATTATGTAGCCAACTATCTGCTAACCATGTGCATATATGTTGGGTAATAACACGTACAACCATCGGATGTACTTAAAAATGAGAGATAATCACACTATAAAGGTAATAATCACAATAAATGGGTCCTGTTAAAAAAATAAAGATTATTGTGATTGATAATGATTGTTTTCAACATAAGGTATCTAGTAATTGCAGGCACTAGTAAATCAATAGTGGAATTTTTTTTGGACTTTTTATTATTATTTTTGTGGGTTTTTTTGTTGATGTCGTTTTTCATTCTCAATGTCTATTTTATAATTTAAAAAAAACCTCTGCGGTGGAAACATTCATTGGTGGATAATTTTGGTATGCCCAGGGCAAGCGCTGCTTTTGTTTAATTCAGGCTGCACAGTGGGTCCTTCTGCTATTGTCTCCATAGACTTAATACCCTTTGCTCACACAGGCAGATGTCTTGAAGATGTGTTTCCCATAGGTCAATAGGCAACTCACTGAGTTGAACAGATAATAATATGGCAGCACTGGCCGACCCAGCTGGTTTCTTCTGGTCACAACTCGTTTCTGGTGGGAACTATGTGGCAGGAAAACCATTCTGTGTTAGTAGATCGAGCTACGTAAACCAAAGTTGCTTTCTAATGTGCAAATAATTATAACTTTTTTTTCTAATAAATCACTAATATATTTTGCATCACAGTGAAGTTGTTAAAGGACACAACAAGTAACCGTGACAAAAAAAGTTAATGAAACAGTTTGCAAGAGGCGACAAGGACTGTGCAAAGGAGGCTTTGGCTTGCCTTCTGGCACTGAAAGAGTTAACAGCTGTTTAGTTCGTTTTGTTTCTTCCTTGCTGGACCATGACACATGGCAAAGGTTAAACACTACCAGAGCAGACTGGCAGGAAGGGGTCAAGAAGGGATTAGGTTACTCCTGGCCTCCTTAAACCCCCCCCCCCCCAAAAAAAATGAGGCCTAATGAGCTAAGTATGTAGGATAGCCCTGCTTGCTCTGGTAATAAATCAAGCCATGGTTGCCATACAATGGTGTCCAGTGTCTGAAACATGTCATATTGATTAGAGTTGGCTGAGTGTACAAACTTTACCAGGCCTTGTATTAAGTGGTCTCTGAGCCATTCACGAAAAAGGCGCCACTTCAAGGATATGAAAGGGAAACACAAACTTCCTAGTCCTCAGAAAAATCTTATCTTCTTTGTTAGTTCCCTGATATATATTTGTGGCTAGGAAACCAGATCTGATGTGCTATGGATTTTTGTTTGGTTGTTAGTGTCCCAACAGTGGATTTGTAGCCTAGGTTATGTTAAATATGTATGATATGGTTATACTATCTCAGTTTTATATTACCTACGGGATATTTTTGCAGTTTTCAAGCAAATGTTGTTATAAGCTGTGTGCAACACACATTGCCATTTGTTTTTCCATAGTTTGAGAACGTATATTGGCCAGAATAGTGCTTTTACCGCATTTTGTACACCCCCAAATTCCTTCTTCCGTTGACTATTTTTTTCCCCCCCAAAGCAACAACTGCTTTGTTATCCTGTGGGATTCTCGATAAACTGCCGGCAGAATCCCACAGTCGGCAGAACTGCACATTTTTGTCAACCTCAGGTTTGTCCGTAAGACACAGTAGTCCCTATTTCAGTGAAATTCCAACGCAGTCTTAATCAGTAAAAATGAAAAGTGACACTTCCGCTTTAATAGCTAAAAATAACTATATTTTCTGCTCAATTAAATATGCATGTATTTATTTACATTTTTTTTTTTTAATGGAATAATTTTATACTTCCTAACAATAGGAGGTCTGTAGTTAGGATGGAAGGGGTAGATGCTCTGTTGGTGCATGTCAATCCAGCGTGTGTGAATGCCAGGCTGACTGGCGGATCGCTGGCCAACCCTTCCCAGGGCTGCTCATGTACTGGGAGCTACTGAGGCATGTAAAGTAATTAAAAAAGACATTTAGGAAGCTAGTCATGTATGATTGCAAACACAACAATGTGATCTGTATACGTTAACCAGTTTTTAAATAGACAAAAAGGAAACATTTGGGGAAGGCTATAATATTTCATAAAGTATTTACCTTTAATTAATTATAACTAAATGTGTATTTTTTCATCCAGAAACCTCAGAAAATATAGTCTTTAACTCATCCTTTCCTTGAGATAAGAGACAGAGAGGTTGAGGGGGATAGACTGTTAGAGTAAGAGAGAAAGTTAGAGATACCGTCTTTCCCTGAAAATAAGACCGGGTCTTATATTAATTTTTTTCCGGAAAAATGCAGTAGGGCTTATTTTCGGGGGAGGTCTTATTTCGGGAGAAAACGTGTGCTAGAAAGAAGGTCTATGTTTGGGGGAATTCCTCCGCACATAGACCAGTTTACTAGGGCATGGAATCCTGCAAATCTATGTTCAAGGAAGCTTTCCCGAACATAGATTAGTTCACTCGCGAATGGAATCTTGCGTATCTACAGGGAGTGCAGAATTATTAGGCAAATGAGTATTTTGACCACATCATCCTCTTTATGCATGTTGTCTTACTCCACGCTGTATAGCATCGAAAGCCTACTACCAATTAAGCATATTAGGCGATGTGCATCTCTGTAATGAGAAGGGGTGTGGTCTAATGACTTCAACACCCTATATCAGGTGTGCATAATTATTAGGCAACTTCCTTTCGTTTGGCAAAATGGGTCAAAAGAAGGACTTGACAGGCTCAGAAACGTCAAAAATAGTGAGATATCTTGCAGAGGGATGCAGCACTCTTAAAATTGCAAAGCTTCTGAAGCGTGATCATCGAACAATCAAGCGTTTCATTCAAAATAGTCAACAGGGTCGCAAGAAGCGTGTGGAGAAACCAAGGCGCAAAATAACTGCCCATGAACTGAGAAAAGTCAAGCGTGCAGCTGCCAAGATGCCACTTGCCACCAGTTTGGCCATATTTCAGAGCTGCAACATCACTGGAGTGCCCAAAAGCACAAGGTGTGCAATACTCAGAGACATGCCCAAGGTAAGAAAGGCTGAAAGACAACCACCACTGAACAAGACACACAAGCTGAAACGTCAAGACTGGGCCAAGAAATATCTCAAGACTGATTTTTCTAAGGTTTTATGGACTGATGAAATGAGAGTGAGTCTTGATGGGCCAGATGGATGGGCCCGTGGCTGGATTGGTAAAGGGCAGAGAGCTCCAGTCCGACTCAGACGCCAGCAAGGTGGAGGTGGAGTACTGGTTTGGGCTGGTATCATCAAAGATGAGCTTGTGGGGCCTTTTCGGGTTGAGGATGGAGTCAAGCTCAACTCCCAGTCCTACTGCCAGTTTCTGGAAGACACCTTCTTCAAGCAGTGGTACAGGAAGAAGTCTGCATCCTTCAAGAAAAACATGATTTTCATGCAGGACAATGCTCCATCACACGCGTCCAAGTACTCCACAGCGTGGCTGGCAAGAAAGGGTATAAAAGAAGAAAATCTAATGACATGGCCTCCTTGTTCACCTGATCTGAACCCCATTGAGAACCTGTGGTCCATCATCAAATGTGAGATTTACAAGGAGGGAAAACAGTACACCTCTCTGAACAGTGTCTGGGAGGCTGTGGTTGCTGCTGCACGCAATGTTGATGGTGAACAGATCAAAACACTGACAGAATCCATGGATGGCAGGCTTTTGAGTGTCCTTGCAAAGAAAGGTGGCTATATTGGTCACTGATTTGTTTTTGTTATGTTTTTGAATGTCAGAAATGTATATTTGTGAATGTTGAGATGTTATATTGGTTTCACTGGTAAAAATAAATAATGGAAATGGGTATATATTTGTTTTTTGTTAAGTTGCCTAATAAATATGCACAGTAATAGTCACCTGCACACACAGATATCCCCCTAAAATAGCTATAACTAAAAACAAACTAAAAACTACTTCCAAAAATATTCAGCTTTGATATTAATGAGTTTTTTGGGTTCATTGAGAACATGGTTGTTGTTCAATAATAAAATTAATCCTCAAAAATACAACTTGCCTAATAATTCTGCACTCCCTGTATATTCGGGGAAACTTCCCCAAACATAGATTAGCTTACTCGCAAATGGAATCCCGCAAATCTATGTTCAGGGAAAATTCCCCGAACATAGATTAGCAAACTAGTGTCTAGGGCAGAGATATGCAACATTCGGCACTCCAGATGTTGCAGACTACATCCCCCATAATACTCTCATGGGGAGTATTACTACAATCCCCTAAATATCTGAGGTGTAAGTGTAATAATATATATGTGCTGCACTCACACTTGAACATTTTTTGGGTATAGGGTATATCACTTACATTTTGTTTTCAAGTTTGGTTCTTTGTATTGCAGGGAGGGGGGTAAAGGATCAGTGATACGATTGCCCCAACATTGGCATTCCAAGAAGAGTGCAGGTGGGTGGGGGGGAGAAGGGGGAGTTATGGGTCAGTGAAGCGATTGCCTCACTGGCTCCACTCAACGAGAGCAGACCCAATTGTAAATGGCCACCCAAATTAATAACAGATAGGCTTGACATGAATACACGCCAGGCTGCCTGCCAGTCAAACAGGCAAGGTAATTAAGGGCAGACCATGCAAGGGGCACTGTTCTCTGTCTAATGATCCACGTGTGCTATGCTTTTTGGGGACACCAGGCAATAAAGTTCAAACTGCAGGACAGGACCTGAAATTTGGGGCTATTCCACTGAAATCGAGATGGTTAGGTGGCAGGAGACATATCAATAGCTTATGATCAGATAAAGGTTATTAGCACACAGGTTTCAAGGCCTCATCGCCCCACTATCAGGGGGAGTTCCTGTATACCTTTAAAAAAAAATTATCATTCTGGAAAAAGTTATGAAACAATGCCTAAGACCTTGGGCCTATATCAGCCTTTAAAGCAGTTCTGCAAGGTAAAAGGGGGCCCAAACGTCCCCATGTTACTCCGAGAGGTTAACCAATAACTACAGGAAGCATTTGACATTGTAAAGGTACACCAGCGGTTTTCAGTTCGAATGAGCAATTCTTTATGTACCAGCTTTAAGTATTGTATAACATTCTTTATTAAGACAATGAAATTAGTATCAACATTCTGTGTTTGTTCTCTCAGTTTTCCATATCTAATGTTAGATTCTGGAAGAAGATCTGATAACATTGTATGCCAAAAATATTTAACAATGCAAAATATCAGACAGAGGCTAGTATTTTCCACATTATTGCAGAGAGAAGAACAAAGAGTACAATAGTAACAAACTCATACAAATAAGCCATATATTAAAAGACAGTGTTAACGTCTATCTTAACATAATGTCTATGTTACAACTTTATAGTATGACTAATGTATTTTCCATATCTTTTGTGACACTTTGTTTATGTCATAAGCACTGGTCAAACAAGAATAAATAACATATTAGAAAATACTTTAATGTTTCCCTTGGGCAGAACTGTCAGAATGCCTTATTCGGTTCCAATTGGATCATATTTAACTTAAATCGTGAAAAAAATTTTAGATTATTTTTTGTTTTCTAGTCTAATAAACAGCAACATAAATTTGCAACAGACTGCGAAAATAGAGGCAAATATTAGCACGATCAATAATACAGCATAGTTCTATTGTTTTTCCATCTTACATTACATGCTGGGAATGTTTTAAGCTTAAATACATCATAACTCTTTATGATAATAAAAAGCTCCCTCTTGTCCCAAGTCCCCATCATACCCTTTAGATTGTAAGCTCACGCGCCATCTAGCTTAGTACGTTGTATAAAGGGCTGTACGTTCTAGATGCCAGCTCATGGGCAGAGTTCATATTTCTTTTCTATTGGTTTATCAATACTCTACTATTCCCCCCCCTCCTCCCCCTCCTCCCACCAGTAATAAAAATAAAATAAGATAAAATGTGGGTTGAAACATTGAGAATATGAGACATAAGGCTGAGTGGGGGTCATGGCCTCAACCAAACTATAAGCTACTTATATGTTGCGCCATATTTAGAATGAGATATAAAATGTTTAAAGTTGTCTGAAAATAGTTAATTAAACTACTGCTCATGTTTGTGAAGGATGATCAGACAAGTTAGAAAATGGCATTTAGATGAGGATTTGTATTGATTTTTAAGAAAACCAGACCTGGATATTCTAACATTGAATGTGGACATGATTGCATCTGCTTAAGCAGTTACCACCAATCCATTAACTGGTATTTACAAAGCATATGGTTTTTTTAAAAAAAGATTCTCACGCTTCAGAACAAAGGAATGAAGCAGCCATTAATGTGCAATATATAGCATGCCTCCATAGAAAGAGTAAATTACTGCATCACCTCTCTGCATTATTAATTCAAGAGTCATTAGTCTGCTTAGCCATACCCCACTGTGAATGGGGTCAGGATTTCTGTAGAATCCTGGAGGCAGAGCCAGAAAAGAGTCAACTGTCATTATGCAGGGTGCAGGGAGAAAGAAAATCTGTCCTTCTCCTGCATACTAACTAGATATTGTTTAGCGTTCCTCATTGTGGAAACAGATGTACCTAGCATGTCTGAGATGTGAAGTCATTGAAAGAAACATACCTCTGTGACGGAATACGACACATGAGTTATCCGTGAATTGGTCAAGAATTTGGACATGCATGAATAGTGCAATTTATTTTTTTTGTTCAAAACCCGTCAGATATTTAAATATTATCAGTTCCACTACCAAACAGCATTAATTCTGAAATTATAAGCTGTGATGTTTAAGTGCATCAATAAGGGATATTATCTTACAGGTAGCGTAGAAGGCGTCCGTCTGTCTGTCTATCTATCTATCCAGCTGACTGTCTGTATGTATGTCTGCCTGCCTCTCCATCAGTCTGTGCTGTCTGTCTGACTCTAGCTATCAGTGTTTCTGTCTGTCATGGGTCAGAACTACTGGTGGTGCAGCCGGTGCAAATGACTGACAGAGCGCCGTGCAGCAATCTCCTTGCAGTTTCAGCCAGTCCCACTAAAACGGATAGAAGTCTAAAGTATGGAAGTAGGAGGGTGCCTACAATATACATTTTTGGTCTTCTATATGTGTATGTGTGTATGTATGTTGTTTGTTTCAGTGTGTATATCTGTGTGTATGTGTATCTGTGTATGTATGGATATATATTTTTGTTTGTTTGTTTCAGTGTGTATTTGTGTGTATGTGTGTTCCAATATGTTTATATGTGTGTTAGTGTATATTATTATTATTATTATTGGTATTTATATAGCGCCAACGTATTCCATAGTGCTTTACAATATTTTAAGAGGGGGCGATTTAACAATAAAGGAGACAATTATAAAAACTTATAGGGACAATAGGTTGAAGAGGGCCCTGCTTAAATGAGCTTACTGTCTATAGGAGGTGGGGCATAAAACACAATAGGACAGGAAATTGCAATCAAACAAGGTTGGAGTGAAGCAGAGCTGGAGGAGAGAGTAGAGTGCTGCCCTTTAGGAGAGAGCAAGATACAGGTATGTGAGGTAGAGGTAACTCTGGGAGGCCATAAGCTCTCCTAAAAAGATGGGTTTTAAGGCACTTAAACGATTAAAGACTAGGGGAGAGTCTGATGAAGGTAGGCAGGCTATTCCATAGGAAGGGAGCCGCCCGCGAGAAACCCTGCAAGCGTAATTTGGCCGTACGGGTGGGAGCAACGGACAGGAGAAGGTCATGGGTAGAGCGGAGAGACAGAGAAGGGGCATACATTTATTGATCTAAGATATAAGAGGGGCTAGAATTGTTCAGTGCTTTTTAGGTATGGATAAGTACTTTTAATTAATTAACTCCTATAGGATGCAGAGAGCCAATGTAAGGACTGACAGAGGGGTATGAGAGGACCGACTAGAGAGGAAAATCAGTCTGGCGGGGCAATACGGCTTTTGGGAAGAACAATTGGGAGAGAGTTACAATAGTCAATGTATATATAAATGTGTATATCAGTGTCACGTGTGTTTATTTAAATGTGATAACACCCTAGCATTCAAACATCAACTCTGTTTATATACCCCCCCCCCGCATTCAAACCCAACGCTACACACAGATAGACCCCTGCATTCAAACACCAACACTGTACCCAAATACACCTCTGCATTCAAACAGCAACACTATATTCAAAAGCACACTTGCATTCATTACACATGCCCCCTACAAAAACATGCATACGTGCAAGCACACAGACACTGCTCACAAATACAACCATACAATGGTGAACAAATGGTAGATTCCCAGTTGGCAAATCCAGTTGAGGATCTACAAAAAATTCTCGCACCAGGGCTCTCGCTTTGTAAGTGCCACCACTGTGTCTATCTATTTCCTTTATCTAATCTATCTATACGGCTATCAGTCCTTCCATCCATCCAATCTCTTTGTACCATGTGCAGTGATTATGCAAAGCATGCTGTTGATTAGTGGCCTTAAAGGGACACTACAGTCACCATAACTTATCTAAATTAAGTTGTTATGGTGCCAGGAGGCCTCCGGGCACCCTCTTACCGGGCACCCTCTTTCTTGAACAGTTTAACCCCAAAGTTTGCCTCCATTGCCGATCTGCTGGAACTGCAGGTGGCATCCGGCTTCTGGTTTTCAGTTACAGGAAGCATGAAGCGCCGCCGGGCAGGGGCGCCACTGATTGGTTTAGGGCAGTCATTTAATACTCTGAGTCAATCAGTAGCTTCCCATTGTACCTTTTTTTTATGAATGGGAACCTACTGATTGGCTTAAAGCAGGGGTCCTCAAACTACGGCCCCCCAGATGTTGCTGAACTACAACTCCCATGATTCTTTAAATTACATAGATAGCCAGAGAATCATGGGAGTTGTAGTTCATCAACATCTGGGGGGCCGGAGTTTGGATGACCACTCTAAGCCTCTGCGTCACTCTGCGCATCCTGTAACCAGGTCTAGACGCCATCAGGGGGGACCTGCATATTGGTGATGGTAAGTGTGCGCTCAAGGGCCTCCTGACACCATAACAACTTAATTTAAATGAAGATATTATGGTGACCAGAGTGTTTCTTTAACCCTTTGTGTGTCAAAGGCATACCCTACACACTATTATGCAAAGCACAGTCCACATATCTGGTACTCAAAGGTTTAAATGTTTAGACTAAAAAGGATATTTAAAAAGGTTTAAATGTTGGGTAAAAAGGATATTCTCATCCCTCAAGAGGCAGAAGGTTTTATATAATGGGGTTAAATGCAGAATGACAGGGAAAAGTGCTGTTTAAAAAAAAAAAAAAGTGTTTTATTTTTACTTTTATCTTCCTCCCAAGGATGCTGTTTTTTTAATCAGTGATGTAGTGAAACATCTAGTTAATCGTCCTACCATTGAGTCTTTGATTAGAATACTGCCTCTAAACTAAGTGTGGTTATCCACTTAGACTTAGAAAAGACAATGATCTATTGAAATACAAAGGAAATAGAAAACAAGATTAACTGACAGATCTCTAAAGCTCTGGGCAAATTCACACAACTATTAACATGTAACAGCATGTGGGATGTGGGATGGGGGCAGGGGACAATAAAAGGGGCAGGTCAGTTAAGAAAAGGTGCCCCCCCACAGTAGTTCTCAATATTCTGTATATTATCATGCCAGAAAGCAAGAAGGCATGTTAATACAGAATTGTAATTTTTTTTTCTTTTATTTACACATTTGATTCCCTAGTTTTGTTGTGTGTCCGTTGTGTGCCTTTTGTAGCAATAAAATGACACTCATAGACCTTTGCAATCATAAAACCAGGACTTGACATAATTTCCCTTTATTTAGCTAGCTCTGTATTGCAAGGTCACATAGAACCCTTACTGCCTGTGAAAAAAAGGACAGAAATGCTCACTGTAAGCATATACAGGGCAGCTATCTGGATTAAGTGCCTTAAATTACCGATAATGATATGTCAGCATGCACCCTTATACTTTTCACAATTGCCCAGGCCACACAACGCTTAAAGAGACACTCCACTGCCCGAATGAAAAAAATAATAATAATAATAGATTTTTTTTTAAATCACTGTTTAGTGGATATACAATCAGTGAAAACATGCATGTATTCAATTATGCATTTGTTTTTTGGGGTATATTTAAAAACAGATTGCCAGCCCTGCAGATCTCTTTCCCAGACTTCTCAATGTAGCTCAATGTGACTATAGCTCCTTCACTAATTCTATGTTTTATCCAAGAGCAAGATGTATTAGGTTGTAGGGCCCCCATTGTAATTAAAAAATAAACAAATAATAAATTAACCTATTATTCACCTGGCAGACAGGACACCAGACTTGATGACATTTTGTCCAATCAAATCTTGCTCTCAGCCAGTCAGTGACTCAGTGAAGCCATTATGAATGAAAAGTCACTGAAGGCAAGCATACACCATGGCACCATAACAACTTAAAGGACCACTATAGGCACCCAGACCACTTTAGCTTAATGAAGTGGTCTGGGTGCCAGGTCCATCTATGTTAACCTTGCAGCTGTAAATATAGCTGTTTCAGAGAAACTGCTATGTTTACAATAGGGTTGATCCAGCCTCTAGTGGCTGTCTCACTGACAGCCGCTAGAGGCGCTTCCGCGCTTCTCACTGTGAAAATCACAGTGAGAAGACGCCAGCGTCCATAGGAAAGCATTGAGAAATGCTTTCCTATGGACTGACTGAATGAATGCGCGTGCGGCTCTTGCTACGCATGCGCATTCAGCAGATGACGTTGAAAGAAGGAGGAGCCCAGCGCTGGAGAAAGATAAGAGTTTATCCCCTTCCTCCCCCTAGAGCCAGCGGGAGGGGGGCCATGAGAGTGGGGGGGACCTATTAACACTATAGTGCCAGGAAAACAAGTTTGTTTTCCTGGCACTATAGTGGTCCTTTAATGTAGATAAAGTTTTTATGGGGCCTAAAATGTCCCTTGAAAGTAACACTCCAAGTATTATAACCACTACAACATTCTGTAGTGATTATGGTGCAACGGTTTATTAGAACGGTTTAACTTTCTACCTGGATTCTCCCCAGCTCCCCTCCGTTCCTCCACTACCTCAGCCAGAGAGGAGCTTATCAGGAGTAGTGGAGACAGGGAGCGGTGCCAGTAATAAGTCAAACCATTTTAACCACACAGACCTCTCAATGACAAAGATGAGAAAACTGAGAAAGTACTTTTTACATATACCCCCAAAGAAAACATGGGTGAAAATATGCATCAATTTTTCCTTAGGAAGTATAGCTACTAATTGGTTAAAAAACAAAACAATATATATATATATTTATGATGTGCTCCTTTAAGCTGCTGCAACTGTTGTTTGGTGTAGAACTGAAGTTGAATTTGCATTACCTGGCCATCAGATATTGCTATATAAATATAAATTGGTCTTAGTTTTCAGTATTCTGTTATTTCTAATAAGTTTTGTTTTACAACGGTTACATAATGGCATACAATACAATATGAATTTTTGCTGGAAGTACAAAATTATTATTTTTTTGATAAGACTGAATTGTCACAGGAGACTGCTTTTCCAAATATAACAAAATATGGTCAGTAAAAAACACATTCACCACAGAAACCCATAGAATGTGTCATTGGCACATTTCTGCTGTATCCCTTGAAGTTTATAGTGACCGACCTTTAAAATGTGCAATCAGTGCGAGGCAGCTGCTCAGGGATGTCCGACTGACCATTCTCAGATTCCAGAGACAGCCCTAGTGGTCACTGCCAGTCAGTACAAGAAAGAGCTACCAGGGAGATTAAGGAAAGCTGTCCCTATGAGAGAGCTTGTAAAGTGAGCATCGTCTCATTCTCTGTCTTTTATCTCTCCACTGCCTGGTCCTCAGAATACAGGATGTTAGTCTATGACATCAGAGTTCCTATAAAAATATCTTGAAGAGAGCAAGGCATCCAACCATCCTGATTGCGGCAGGACAGTCCTGATTTTTGGGTCCAGCGCTTTTGTGGACACCAGGGAACTGTGCCCAACAAAAAAATGTTCAGGGCACTATGATCTTGCAGAGAGTACTGAAACAGAGGTCCCACTGAGGGTCTGCCCTCAGTGGAATGGCCTTCGATGATTGACAAGCAGCCTGGAGTTCATTCACACCAGCTGATGTGTCAGTAACTCAGGCGGACCCACTCCAGTTCTGGATCGGCCCACCCTTCGGAGTGAAGCCAGTGATGTGATTATGTCACTGACTGACCCCCTTTGTCCCCCTCCCACTCGTGTCCTACTTCTCTGCATGCCAGAGTTGGATGTAGGAGAGTGTGAGGAAACAAAGACACTGAGCAACTGAGCTAAAGACCCTCAGTTTATATCAAATCACTATTTAATAGCTTGATATGAAACCTGGGAAGGCACCAGGAGACTTTAGACAATATAACCTCTACACCTACGGTTTATTTATTTTTTTATTTTAATCTTTATGGCCTCTACTGCTATGCATGACACCTCGTATTCTAAAGAGAGAGCATCACTTCCTGCAAACCTCTCCTCCCCCAAAAATGTATTATAACGATTTTTTTCACTGCGACAAATCCTTTTTCAAGGTTACTACCATCTTTAAGTTACTGGCGGTCAATGTACAGCCTGTGCCATCATCACCATAGTATGCGATGGGATCTAAACATGCTCGGTATTAATAAAGGGGAGCTTGCGAGGCTAAGGAGGACAGACTGGATGGAAAAGTGAGTATTATGGGAAAATTATACTTTGCAAAGGAAATGGAACTTCCCTAAGATCCACCCTTGATTGGTCAGCACAGGAATACAGAGGGAGAAAATAGTCCCTACCTTTTCTTATGTTTTTAAAGAGAAATAGATCAGAAGCAAGACAAAGAGTAAGATAAAGGTAAGTTTCTTGGGTGACAGAGCCAATTTAATGAGCAGATATTATTTTTCAACAAAGTATACCTGTGATTTGGATGAGAGTACCACCTGAGTTCTCAATGAACTCACAGCCAATGAGCTAGCGCAATGTAGGGCGCTTCTGGCTCTCACCAATGAACTCACAGCCAATGGAGTGCATTCACACCAGCTGATGTGTCAGTAACTCAGGCGGACCCACTCCCGGCACAAATGAGCTAGCACAATGTAAGGAGCTTCCGGCTAGAGAGGATGAGGTGACCCGTGTCTGACTAATCCCAGGTAAGTTGTCAAACTGTTCGAAAACAGTTTGAGTATTGACACTCGGAAGGCTGGGAGGCTAATTCTTGGACCATAAACACTGCAGGGTGCTTGGATTATCCCTTAAACATCACAACCTCTGGGAAAAAAACTATACTTAGCAATACTTTAACTGTTCAAAGGGGATACTTTTACTACAGTGCTATAACCGTCGCTGTAACCGTCCTGGCTATTTTAGGACATTTCAGATGACTTCTCGGCCCACCATCTATGTAACTTAAAATATAATTCAGAGCATAACCCTGATATAGAATTCTGAGCATATCCCTTAAAGTTAGATTATTCTTGAATCTAAAAAAGTCCGAAAGGAACTGAATATACATTTTCATGTAGGTCACAGTTTTGTAATGTAGTGGATAGTGACATGGCCTATGGGAATTGAAAGAAAGTAGGTAACTATGATTATACCGTGTATCTTATTTCTATCAATATGTTAGTGTTGGCATTGGTAGGATTTTTTTTGTTGGGATCTTTTTGTTACCTATGCTCCACTTCACATTTTAAAGGATCACTATAGGATCAGGAAAACAAACATGTATACCTGACCCTATGGGGTTAAAACCACCATCTAGCCACCCTGGGCCCCTCATGCCTCCCTAAAAATCTTACTTTATTCAAGCCTGAAGCTGTAGCTCTGCATGCTGTTTGATAATAATTATCTTTGTACTAAAACCTTTGGTGTGCTTGGGACTTATTTGCATTCTCTGATTGTTAAATACCTGGCAGGGGAACAGGTCCTTTCCCTTTTAGCACCCTCTTTTTTTTCTTCTGCATGCCACACCAAAACTGACCCATATTGGCTGAGCTTTGCCTATAATATTTTGTTTGCCGATCACACAGAAGAGCTACTACAGCTTGGATTGCTGAAAAACGTAATGCTGGCCATGATAGAAAGGTGAAAGAGCACACATTGAATTGCAGTTTGCTGCGTATGGGGCTGCATGGTTGCAGACCCGTCAGATTGGATATGATGACCCCTCTCCACAACAAAAAGCTCCTTCAGTGGGGACATGAGAATCTAATTGGACCATGGAGTAAAGGGAAGAAGGTGGCCTGGTCTGATGAATCACTATTTCTTTTAGATCAGGTGGATGGCCAGGTACATGTGCGTTGTTTACCTGGAAAGAGATGGCAGCAGGATGCACTATGGGAAGAAGGCAGGCCGGTGGAGGTAGTGTTATACTGTAGGCATTTCCTCTGTTGGGAAACCTTGGGTCCTGGCATTCATGTGGATATTACTTTGACACGGACCAACTGCCTAGAGATTGTTGCAGACCACATACACTTCTTCATGGCAGTGGTGTTACCTGATGACAGTGGCCTCTTTTGTCAGGATAATGCACCCTGCCACACTGCAAACAATGTTCAGGAATGGTTTGAGGATCATGTCAAAGAGTTTAAGTTGTTGCCTTGGCCTCCAAATTCCCCAGATCTCAATCTGATTGAGCATCTGTGGGATGTGCTGAAAGAACAACTCCGATCCATGGAGGCCCCACCTAGCAACTTGCTGGACTTAAAGAATCTGCTGCTAATGTCTTGTTGCCAGATACCACAGGACATGATCAGAAGTCGAGTCCATGCCTCGATGCATCAGTGCTGTTTTGGCAGCACAATAGGGACCTACACAATATTAGGCAAGTGGGTCTAATGTTGTGGCTGATTAGTGTATATAGACGAATAACAATGCATTCATTGTTCAGTATACCTTACTCATGAAATATATAGACAGGGACTCACACCCAAATGCAGAAGAAGAAGGAAGAGCAACAATATACAAACTCGGAAAAAAAACATTTTTTTTCCGCCAGAGACATTCTGTCTAGTCTTAACTCTATATAAAGGCAGAACATAATGGAATATAAAAGTTGGTCACATATTTGTATAGGGGCAAGAATAGTGACAGGGAATATGAAAATTGAAAGAAAGTAGGTAGCCTTGAGACCTACAGTTCACATTTTCACAATTGATGTGCTGCTGGGTTTGAGTATAGTACTGATAACAAAAACTAATTAATACTATCTGGTCATAGAAGGACATTTACCATTTGAATGGACCCCTTATTGATTTCTCCCTGTCTGCTCCGATCTGAATGAATACGCCATGCGTGATAAGATTTTGGTGGGAACCGCCAGTTTCTCACAGATTCCTACAGGATGCAAAATGTTAATTTCCCACCTTTTATGTTAGATTTTGCTTGTCCTTCATGTGAAACTCAAAGTGGCGTTTTATAGAAAGAGGTAATTTTCTCTTGAATAGTTTTCTGCTAACCACTATTGAATGAGATCCTTAAATTGCAATTTTACACTGACATCTGCTTATGTTTAGTGAACTAAGTTGAAAAGGCATTGACTTTGATATGCATTAAGATGCAATTCTCGGTATAATAAAATACGCTCCATCTGTTATGGAAAAGAGCACATTAAAGGAACACTCCAAGCACCATCACCACTACAGTGTAAGGCTTAGGTCATTGGCTGAGAGGGATCAGCTGATGCTCTCCTGCGTTAGTAGTGGAGGTGGGGAGTGACACCTGGTGGACCCAAGTAAGAAGTCAAACTGTTCAAATTTTTTTGGCTACTTACAATAAGGGGTATCTAGGGCAATCCTGGCACCATAACCACTACAGTTATCTATAATGAATATACTGTTTGAAGCGATCTTTATATATTTGATACATTATTCATAAAACTAGTTCAAATGATCACTTTTTACAGGCTGTTTTGTCCTAATCGATAACAATTCTTCACAACTCATTATTTAGTGAATAAGTGCCAAGGTTTCTCAGGCTTCAGAGTACAGTGCTTATCCACCAACTAGTTCACAAGTTCCTAACCCCTGAGCCAGGACAAATAATCAGGTCCTATTTTAGTAGGTCCCCATTGGTTGGACCAGGAACATTATATTTTTAGGGCAGAGGCCTGCCTATAATAAAAAGCAATTTGTTTTAATGACACTGTCAGTTTACCTGGTGCAATAAAGACCATTTAGAATATGGGAAATGTCTGCTGAAAATGTATTGTAGAATAAATTCTAGTGTGTATCATGTAATACAGTTGACCAATGGGACACTGAGCAAATTCTATAATTGAAAAATGGAGTGCCATGCTTATTGCTTTTCATAGTGGAGAAGCAATGGAGTGGAACTTGGCATGCTTGGTCAAACGCAGTGCTCCTCCACTCAGATGCTACTATAAGTTCTGGAGGATATAGCACCTCTTGTGGTTGTCAGGAAGAAAGCTAGAAGTGTATTTAACCTTGCAATATAAACATTGCAATATAAATAGTGCACTACATGACCACTAGACTACAGGACCACTGAACCCAGATCACTTCATAAAGATGACGTGGTCTAGGTGCCTTAAGTGGTGCTTTAACGTCCAAGATCTTTGGTGACACAAGAGATCTATCTGATTTTCATAGTATGTAGCAGCTAGAGTCTAAAACTATCCTTTACCGGTATAGATGGAAGTATACTTTAGGGGAGCTTGCTTATGGATTTTCACCTAAGTTGCCTTGAGGAAAGCCATAGGTTTGTGTACATCAAGTCAATGGTTAACAATTTAATGAGTTACTCTCACAACCGTAACAGCCAATACTCCTTGCATATGTTACTAAAGACATTTTTGTTTCTGCTGGCATTTTTAGAAAGCATCCTTCCCAAAAATGATACCATGTTTGTTACAAAGACCCATAAGCAGGTTATTAATTTATCTATTTTTGCAGTATGGTATTTCTGCTTTTGAAATACTACAAAATAAGGTACTATACACTATATACTATACACTATAATGTCTAAATCATTTTATCCCTGCCCAATATTGCGGTTCCCAAAATATGACGTCATATTCCGGCTCCCGCGGTATCAGCAGACAGGCAGCGCGCGAGGGAGCAGAGCAGAGAGGTTAGAGCTCCCTCGCCGCGTCTGATCTCAGCACAGCCGCACACAGCACCGGGGGCCGAGATGGTGGCCCGGCAGGAGGGAGAGCTTCCCTCCTGCCGGTCACTGAAATCTTGCGCCCCCAGAGCCCGTGCGCCCTAAGGCGGCCGCCTTTGCCGCCTTATGGACGCGCCGGCCCTGCATACAAACACACCCCTGTATTAAAACACAATAGCTGTATACAAGCACCCCTTCAAATACCAACACTGTACATTACACTATAACACCAGTAAAAACCGCAGCGCTGTACAGGTACGCAACATAGAAATTTTTAATTGGGGCGCCTTGGAAAAATACTGAAATATTAAGGGCATCTTGAACCTAAAAAAGTTTGGGAACCACTGCTGTAAACAATGAAGAAATAATGACAATATTGATTGCCGGCAGCTGGACACATTTTTAAAATTTCCGTTACCCCTAAACAACAATCTATACTAAAATTTTATATTTTTGCCATAGACCAAAGTAAAAGGATTTGCTGAAAGACAGTGTTTTTTTTTTTTTTTTTTTGTATCTAAGTATCTAAGGTTCTTAATATCTGCACAGAGCAGATATAATTGATAGATTTCTCTTTAATGTTTATTGTGCTGTTACCATGGGACTTTGTATGATAAAAGAAATAGGACCTTATTTGCCATTCAAAACAAATCCCTCTACCGTAATGATAATGTAAATATTCTTGTTATGAAAGGGAAGTAGTCCTTGAGATAAGCAATGTGACGGGCTATCTCTGTTTTCCGTTTGCTAGAAATTTCCCTGGCAACCATTTTCTAAACTGATTTAGTCACACGAGGATTTCATGTATCGATTAAAGCAATTATGAAAATGGGGAGAATAATGTCAAATAAATCTCCTTCAATCACTTTTCTCAATAAGATTGCACAAAATGGAAACAGTTATTTCTAGTTACAGACTAACTATGCCAATGGCTGGTATGCCGAAGACTTATGGCAAGTTGAGAATATATTCTGTTAGATATTGGACCATATTTATCATGTGAATTTAGGTAACCTTTGGGGGTAAAATGCTAAATGTAAAGCATAACAAAAAAAATCATATTTCTATCTAATGCCTCATATAAAGCACATTGGATGCAATCAGTTTTGTCTTGCGAAAAATGTCCAATTCACATTATTATCAGCTAGGAGGAAATAATGATGCGCTACCCATAATACCCTAGGGATGGGTCTCAGAAAATAAAAAAAACCTATATGCTCTTTCTCTTCTGCAGGATTTTGTCAAGACTGACTTGACCCTAAAACATAAACCTAGGTAAAAGCTAAAGTATGGATGCGTAACGGTTCTTCTAGTGGCCGAGCTAGCACTTAGAATATGAGTGAGAATGTCTGCACGAAGAGACAAATTAAACGTAAACAGGTCGAAGTCAAGGATACCAAAGGTACATGGAAATGAGAAACAAGCCAAGGTAAGGATAACGGAGAACAGGAATAGTCAGGCAAGCCGAAGTAAAAAACTAAACAAAAAAACGGGTAAGTATAGACAAAAACGCACCCTTGGGTAAACAGAAACCATGACAGGGCAAGGAAACGAGGACAACCAGGGATTATATATACCCTATAATGGGTTGTGATTAGTTATAGAGTGCCATGATGTCACAAGTGTGTAGACATCATCCAAAAGCACCACATTGAATGACATTATAAAAGAAGACCAGTGGGAGGGTTCCATATCATATATGATGTCAGAATCTTTCAATGTAGGGTAATAACTGCTTGGTCCAAGGATAAATCTGACTGCCATTCTGGGGTCAAGAAGGAATTTTTTTCCTAGCTCGTTGCAAAATTGGAAGTGCTTTTTTTGCCTTCTTTTGGATCAACAGCAAAAAACATATGTGAGGAAGGCTGAACTTGATGGACGCAAGTCTCTTTTCAGCTATGTAACTATGTAACTATGTAATAATGAGGCACCAGGAAGCTGAAGAGACATTATTTCTATGATCACACGGCGCCGCAGAAGAGATATAATTTCTGTGATCACACGGTGCCGCAAGGGACAGGTATCATGACAAGTTTATTGCAGATAACCCAGTTGCATAGATATTATTTTCAGTTGACTGCCAGGCTAATAAAGTTAAAGGGACACTGTAGGTACCAAAACAATTAATGAATCAGTTTTGTTGTCTAGTACATGAATCTACAGTCTCACTGCTCAATTCTCTGCCATTTAGGAGTCAAATCACTTTGCTTACACAGCCCCAGCCAGACCCCCCAGCATGTGACTTACACAGCCATCCTAAACACTTCCTGTAAAGAGAGATCTAATGCTTAAACTTCCTTTTTTGCACAGTATGTTTAATTTAGAATGTCTTATGCACTGTTAATAGCTTGCTAGACCTTCCATGAGCCTTCTGAATATAGTTCAATTTACAGAGCTGGAGATAAAAACTTACAAAAGTAAGTTAACATCTGATTGAAAATGAAACCAATTTTTTCATTCAGGCTGTGTGAGTCACGGCCAGGGGAGATGTGGCTAGGACTGCATTAACAGAAACAAAAAGGATACAATTTATAAATGGTAGAGAATTAAGCAGAGAGACTTCAGGGGCATGAGCTGTACGCAAAAACGACTTAATTAAGCTAAAGTTGTTTTGATGCCTATAGTCTCCCTTTAAACACAACTATAAATTGTCAGTGGTGACAAATAGGCAGGTACATTGTAGAGAGCACAATTGGAGGTTGGGGATGGCATTTCTATGTGGCATTATTACAGTACTGCATTACAGCAAACATATAACACAACCCATCCAGCTGTCTCATTTTCAGATTAAATAATCAAGATTAGAGTATGCTCATCAACACGCTACACCCCTTTAAAGCCAAGCATGTTGCCACTGATCGCTCTCAGCCAATGAATTAAAGGGGCACTATAGGAACCCAGATTACTTCATCTCATTGTTTCTCATTCATCTCATTCTGACAAACTGCAATAAATACTTTGCAGGGTTAAGACTGCCTCTAGTGGCTGTCATTTAGAGAACCACTAGAAGCACTTCCTGGTGGTTAGATTAATTTTGGTTGCCTAACTGATGCTTGAAGTCCTCTCGCTCTGCGTGAAGGCATCCAGCATTAGTCAATTCCCCATAGGAAAGCATCGCTGCAATGGGCTTAATGCACTCAACGTCGGAGGGGGCAGAGCTGGAATTGGGTAAGTACAATAAGGGTTTTTAGTTTATTCCTAGCATTATAGTATCCCTTTAAACCCTGTATTGCCAGACTTAACTCAGAGAGCTTCGGTAGCACCTGCGGATCCAAGGTTAGAAGTCAAACCACTTCAAAACTGTTTGAATAGCTTGCAGTAGTGGTTAAGGTCAGTGACTTATTTGCCGCGAGGCAAACAAGGCATTTGCCTTGGGCGGCACTTTCTAAGGGGCAAAAAACGCCGCCCCCAAATGCCCAGGCAAATACCTTGTTAGCCTGGTGGCAGGCGGCTAGCTGAGTTCCAACATGACATCATATTCTGGCTCCCGGCATCACTCTGCGGTGCGCGAGGGAGCTGAGCAGAGAGAGCTCACAAATCAGTGCTCCCTCACCGCCTGCCTTGGAATTCAGCTAGCCGCCCAACTGCCTGCACACCTCCCTCCCTGCCCAAGCCTGGCCAGCAGCCCCACTGAACCCCAGGTAAAATTACACCCAGCTCTCCCAAAGGTAGGGAGGCTCGGTGGATTTCAACTAAAATTAGAAAATAGCCTGTGAGTGTTGGGGAGTGGGGGGGGATGTGTGTGTCTGTGTCTGGCTGGCTGGCAGTGTGTGTGTGTGACTGTGTCTGGCTGGCACTGTGTGTCTCTGGCTGGCTGTCAGTGTGTGTGTGTGTGTGTCTGGCTGTCAGTGTGTGTATGTCTGTAAGTGTATCTGTATATCTGTCAATGTGTCTGTATGTCTGTCAGTGTGTGTCTGTGAGTGACTGTTTGTCTGTCAATGTGTGTCTGTGAGGGAGCCTGTGTGTCTGAGTGATTGTGTGTGTCTGTGAGGGCGCCTGTGTGTCTGAGTGATTGTGTGTGTGTCTGCCAGTATGTGTCTGTGAGTGTGTCTGTCAGTGAATGTGTGTGTGTCTGAGTGATTGTATGTGCCTGTCAGTGTGTGTGTCTGTGAGTGGGTATGTGTGTCAGTGAGTGAGTGTGTGTGTCTGTGTCATTGTGTGTGTATGTCAGTGATTGTGTGTGTCTGTCAGTGTGTGTCTGTGAGTGAGTCAGTGATTGTGTGTGTCTGTCAGATTGTGTCAAATCAGTGTGTGTGTGTGTGTATGTCAGTCAAAGTGTGTGTGTTAGTTTTTAACAGGAAGAGGTATGGCATTGACAGAAAGGGGTGGGGCAAATGTAAATTAGGGGGTGCCCGAGTTTCGTCATGCTTAGGGCAGCACAGATCCAAAAGACACCACTGGTTATGGTTCATGGAGTATTCCTTTAAATCAGGATCTAATTAAACAGAAGCAGTACATAAAGAGTGGAACATGACTTTGCTTTCATCTTGTATACATTTTTGCCCTTTCCTTTGTCTGACAATGGGAGTACCATTCGTGGAATGTAAATTTACATCATTAATGTTGGCTGTCTGACTAAGTGTTTGAGAAAACCACATACTCTACAAAATAATCACAGCACATTAAAATATTTATTATTCATTAGACAAACTGCTAAGGGATTGTGGTTCAGACCTGAATGTAATAAAAGTTTTAAAAAAGCTTTGTCAGAATTTTTACCTGTCTTGGAGGTTATTACCGAGTTATGGTTCAATTAAACATAATGTAACACTAAGAATATAACCATTGTAAATACTGAAGGAAAGCAGGTTCATTTTGAAAGCCTTTAAATATAGAAATGTATACAATGAAAATTGTTAACTGGATTCTGGTCTAGTGCTATTCATTTGAAAGTTGTAAAACAATGTAGGGCTGATGGTGGCTGTGTACACATATATTTTGGGTCCCCATCACTATTGAATTAAGTTCCCTTCACGCAGTTGCCTTGGGGTGAGTTGTAGTAGAGGTAAACAGTGGACACATCCCTGAGTTTCCATTGTATTGGGCAGGGTATCAGGATGGAACAAAAGCAGAGTTGTTTATGGTACTCCATGGTAAAACAACTCAACTTCTAGAATTACAGAGAAGAAAGATTGTGGGACATACAGATCCCCAGGCCTTTTGGAACTCAGATTCCCATTGTAATATTTGTTTAATATTATTTTGCTCCCTTACATTGGGTGCTTTTTGAGCTTTTCTTTGGACTTCATTTCAAATAAAATATATTAGAAGTGGCCTCAAAGACTCACTGCTGAAAGCTCAGTGCTTTAAAATGAATGATTGACTATGTGGCCAATGTGCAGCCTTCATATGTCTCAAGTTCCTTTCTTCAGCTCTACTCGTCTGCCTCTGTCCATTTCTCCGTTTTATTTCTCCTTTCAGTGACTATCTTCTCTTCATTAAAAATTTCTCCACAACACATGCATTTTTGCATCATACCCAGTGTCCTTCTACAACACTCAGCATCATGTTTCATCTCCCAAGTGGCTGTTTCCATCCCACTGCAATGTCCATCTACATCCCTTTGAATGTCTCCCTTCAATTCATTATCCCCTAATATCACTCTCTCCCTAGTTTGTTTCTCTATAACCCAGTGTCTCTCTGCAATGTCTTGCATCTCACGAGACCTCCTCAGGTCTCCTTCAACTCTCCTGGCTTATTCTCCATTACCCCTTCAGACTCCACCACTTACCCTCAGTTATATCTCATGATGGAACCACAGTTCCACCAATAATATTGTTCTTTCAAATATATTTAAACTGCATCCATCGTCCCAAGAGAGAGTTAATACAAGAGAAATCTCAAAGTTTTGTATAAAACCTTAAAATATGCATGTTAACATAGCTATGCCCATCGTCTATGTATAGCTTTACAATTTACATTAAATCCAGAAACTCTTCTGTATCTAACCTGGTACACGCCAGTATCATCAAAAACTAATCTATTTGCTAATTTTCTAATGGGTAGTTATAGGGTATTCAATGATTACACTGATGGAACTGTCAATTAAGTTTTCAAAGTAAAATCAAGAGAAGTAGACTAAGTGGAGTTGCTTCTGTTGAGCAAGAGTTCTCTCCAGACAGGAAGCAGGAAGCAACAACTCCTCAGGGTAAATTACGAAGACTGGGGTGTATTGAGCTGATATTCTATTTACAAACATTATATAAGGAGACTTCGGTTGGTCCGTAAATATCAGAATTTTCTATTGAGAAGTTCATGATACTGGGTAAATGGGTATAAAATAGGCACCTAGTAGCCTGGTCTCTCAGAATACTTCTCTAAACAAAAAGGCCCATGGTTAAAATAATGTAACTCGTATCAGATGGAAAAAAATTAAAATATTGTTTTAATAAATGTATGTGTGTTTGTGATTGTGTAAATTTTAGTACAGTGACTTATAGGTAAATATACAAATGCTGTCTTCTTTCCACTTCACATTTTTGTAGTTTAAATACTACCTGAGTGGATACTGGAAAAACTTAACTCAAATATATTTTTAATAAGTATTTAAAGTATGTCCCTTTAGCTAGAAGTGTTATTGCTTTTGGATCATGAGGTTGTGAACACTTGAAATGAGAACTTTATTTTTAGGTTAATTATTTCTTACGTGGACATTCACTACTTGTGTGCATGAGTACTTTGTTGTCTGATTGAAATTTACTCTTGTGTGCAAAGAAAATGTAGATTTCAAGAACAATTGTCTAGAGGCATCTGAAACCTAAACTCATTGTAACTTGTATGATTTAACTAATATCTTGGAGAGATATAACTAATTACACTTTTTTTTTTTTTTTTTTTTTTACTTTTATTCTCTACAGAAAAATGAAAACACAGCCTGCCACGTTCTTACTCCTCTTCTTTGTGATTGGGTATGGTTCCTCTGAAAACTCAACCACTTCTAGAGGCTGTGGTTTAGATGTTGTCGTACGCTACGTCAACCTTTGCGATCTGGATGCCATTTGGGGAATCGTGGTGGAGGCTCTCACTGGAGCTGGTGTGCTGACCACCGTGTTGCTGATGCTAATTTTGCTAGTGAGACTTCCTTTCATCACTGAAAGAGACAAGAGAAGTCCTCTGGGAATACATTTCCTCTTTTTGCTGGGAACTCTTGGAATCTTTGGTTTGGCATTTGCATTTATTATCCAGGAAGATGAGGCAATCTGTTCCACCAGAAGGTTTTTGTGGGGTGTACTCTTTTCTCTGTGTTTCTCTTGTTTACTAGCTCAAGTTTGGAGAATTCATAGGCTCGTCCGACATGGCAAGAGTCCACCTGGTTGTCAACTTTGTGGAATGGTCGTATGTCTCGTGCTGGTTCAGGTCATTATTGCAGCAGAGTGGATCATCTTGACAGTTGTCAGAGACAAGAAATTGGCCTGCCATTATGAACCTATGGATTTTGTCATGGTTTTGATATATGTTATGGTTCTCATGGTGATTACTTTGTGTCTCTCATTTTTTACACTGTGCGGGAAGTTCCAGAAATGGAAGAGAAATGGAGTATGCCTTATTATCACAAGTTTTCTTTCTGTTTTAATATGGGTGGCTTGGATGACTATGTACCTGTATGGTAACAATGCAGTAAAGAAAAACGATAAATGGAATGATCCCACATTAGCAATCGCACTGGTAGCTAGTGGCTGGGTATTCCTTCTTTTCCACGCCATTATTGAGGTCCACTGCAGCATATTGCCACCACTGCAAGAGAATACAACAAATTACTTTGATACCTCGCAGCCAAGGATGCGAGAAACTCCCTTTGAGGAAGAAATACAAATTCCTCGTTGCTACATGGAGAATAAAGCTTTTTCTATGGATGAACATAATGCTGGTAAGAGAAAAGGATGTTGTGTTTACAATTTCTGGCTACGTGTAAAATGAAAAACAGCAGAAGAACGATAGTAGACTTATAATGATGAAAAGTGGGTGTTAAAAATACATTAATGGAGGGTTTTGGCAAGCACCTAAAGAGAAAGCTGCAGTTTAATAAATAATTTTCTAATTTATTTGAATTTTCTAATGTAATTATTTCAATGGATTTAACCCGTTAAGGACCAAACTTCTGGAATAAAAGGGAATCATGACATGTCACACACGTCATGTGTCCTTAAGGGGTTAAGGGGACAATGAGATTTATGGAGATTTTAAGTCTCCACTCCTGAGAGTCACAATGTTACATATAGAACAAACTCTTTATTAAGTCCTAGTTACTTCCATCATGTATGTGGCTGTTGACCTGATAGTTTTATTTTCTGTATATGATGATACTACATATCTTCTGCCAATAATGCACATACACACTAACACACAGTTACACACACGGGCACATACACATACACTCAGATACACACACTGACTTACACATATAGATTCACACACTAACAAACATAATCTGATACATACACTGGCACATACACTCAGCGCAGTGGCGTCGCTAGGGGGGGGCCAGAGGGGGCCATGGCCCCCCCTTCATCATGCTGTTCCCCCCCCTTGTGCACCTCCAAATGCCGGCAAGTTGCTGGCCATGTGCTAAAAATGTTATTCTCTCGGACTGTAACAGTCTGTTACAGCCCGAGGGAATGCAGGACTGAGGAGCTGGAACGGAGCACTGACAGGCTCCCCGGCGCAGGCCCCGCCCCGGCTTATAAGCCCCGCCTCCGCTCATAAGCCCCACCCCCACCGTTAAACAGCAGACCTTGCTGCTGTTGGAAAGGCCCAGCAACAGCCTCCAGTGACAGGTAGGCTTGATATGGTGTGTGTGTGTGTGTGTGTGTATGTATGGACTCAGCAGTCTGTGTGTGTGTGTGTGTGTGTGTGTGTGTATGGACTCAGCAGTCTGTGTGTCTGTGTGTGTATGGACTCAGCAGGCTGTGTGTCTGTGTGTGTATGGACTCAGCAGTCTGTGTGTGTGGGTATGGACTCAGCAGTCTGTGTGTCTGTGTGTGTGTATGAACTGCTGAGTCCATACACACACACACATAATACCCACAGATTCCAGGAACTAGAGGAATCAGAGGCAGTGGAGTAGTGACTGAAGTCTTAATCTGAGACATTTAAAATGTTTAATTAGTGGCATGAAAAGAGGCTAATGGAATATGTGCATATGTTTTCCTTTTGCTCCCATTTTTCTCTTTAATTCCATTCTGTAAATTATCCTTTAATATCTTTCATTTCCTATTTTAAATTTTTTTTTAAACTATATTCACTCCCCAATATAATTATTTTAGTGAACTAATGTATGTTCTATGGTATAGACACAACTCTGACTGAAGCACATCTACACAAGGTCTTTTTAAAATATTTGTACAGACAGTGTCACCTCACCTAAAAGTGAGCCCTATCCATAGAGCAGTTTGCCTGCTCTGGCAAATGTGAGTATGTTCTTCATTTATTTTTAACCTTCTGATATTTTATATAGAAAGCACTATTGTGTTTCTTTTTTATATTTTTTTGGTCCTCATACTACAAAGACACTACTCTCACATATCCTTGCAAGTGGGGATTGTACCACTGTATGCCATCCATACTGGAGCTAGTTACAGCTCCATAAAACATGAGTAGGTCTATATCTTATTCTTTTTAGCTGTTCCCAGATAGAACATACTTCCCTATTATTCATTTTTGTTACACTGGTACTCCCACTGAGGAATCACGCAGACAATTTGTGGACAAGCACTTTTGGCAAGTTTATTTCCACACTACAATCTTGAACTTTCAAATATTGGACTTTTTGCTCCTCTTGGGACTTCATAAAATATATATACATATGTGCTATTTTATAGCTTCCTAAGTGTTTCTATTTATTCCTTATTTTATATTTCACCAAATTGTGCGCTACCCCTAACTTCCTCTGTTTTTTGTGTTTCATTAGTAGGACTAGAGGGATCCCTACTTTTGGGGTTAGCTGCCGCCTCTATACATACTACCTTGATTTGCCAGATATTTTAGTATTCATCCTTCCCTTCCATTTGACACACATATACACACTGGCCCATGCACACAGACACACACACACACACACACACAAACCTGACATACATAGACACATACATGTTATAATTTTTATATTTGCAGCCACCCTCTTGTTAGCTTAACTTTTGTGTCCAGGAGGATGGCTTGCTTGGGGTCCTGGAGATGTTGGCTGGTAGATAGATAGATAGATAGATAGATAAAAACATAGAAATAGCACAATATTTAAACAACATATTTTCCTACATTAATCTGAGATGAGGAGGTGGCATCTCTATGGTAGTGGATCGGATTAAATGTGTGTTTGGCTATGGCTAATAAAGGGAATATTTTCTACAGCCCCTTCCCCCCCCCCCCGTCTCTTCCTGCACCCACTATAGCACCAATGTCCCACTACACCACCTACAGCTCCTACTTCTCACCACAGCCTCTGTACTACTTTTTACACACCTCTCCCACTACAGCCATCATGCCCCCTGCATCCACTACAGGACCCATCCCTCCCCTGCACTCACTACAGTATCCATTCCTCCCCTGCTCCTGCTACAGTATCCATTCCTCCCCTGCTCCTGCTACAGCATCCATTCCTCCCCTGCACCTACTACAGCATCCATTCCTCCCCTGCACCTACTACAGCATCCATTCCTCCCCTGCCCCTACTACAGCATCCATTCCTCCCCTGCTCCCACTACAGCAAACATCCCTCCCCTGCCCCTACTACAGCAAGCATCCCTCCCCTGCTCCTGCTACAGCCCATATAACTCCTAGCACCCGGTATGGCTCCTATACCTCCCAGCACCCGATATGGCCCCTATACATCCTTGCACACAGTGCATCCCCTGTGCCCACAATCACACACTGCATTGCCTATCCCCCTCAGGTACACACTGCATTGCCTACCCCCCCAGGTACACACTGCATTGCCTACCCCCCCAGGTACACACTGCATTGCCTATCCCCCTCAGGTACACACTGCATTGCCTACCCCCCCAGGTACACACTGCATTGCCTACCCCCCCAGGTACACACTGCATTGCCTATCCCCCTCAGGTACACACTGCATTGCCTACCCCCCCAGGTACACACTGCATTGCCTATCCCCCCCAGGTACACACTGCATTGCCTATCCCCCCTAGGTACACCCTGCAGCCCCTATCTTTCTCACACACATACTGCAGCCTCTTTATCTCACATTCACAGTAGAGCCTCTATTATCTATACAGACAAACACTACTATTCTCAGATGCCTACTACAGCCTCTATACCCACACAAATACAGCAGCCCATATCCACTGCAATACAACCAGCCATCTCCATTCACATACTACAATGCAAACCACCCCATTCACAAGGAGCCTCACTGCATGCACACAATCTCACAAGCAGCATACCCACATATGCAATACTACATGCAGCCTCCCTGCACTCCCTACCGGATATCATTTTTAATTAGTGGGGTAATAGCCTCTTGATCCAATATGATATCTTACTGCCATTTTGGGGTCAAGAAGGAACTTTTTTCCTAGTTTGTTGCAAAATTGGAAGTTCTTCAGACTAGGTTTTTGCCTTCTTTTGGATCAACAGCAAAAACTTATGTGAGAAAGGCTGAACTTTTTGGACACATGTCTCTTTTCAGCCATGTAACTATGTACACACCATTGCAATACACATATGTGTTTGGAGGCTACTAGTATGTCTGCACATTTGGTGACGATGCTTGTGATGTCACCAGGAAACACAGAGGAAGCGGGTAATTACATTTGCTTTACTTCTTTATTTTAATGGGCAGGGAAGGGGGAAATGCCAGCAAAAGTTATTCCATCCAAAAACAGTGTTTTGTTTTTGGCACCTAGTTCGCCAAAATAAGGACAGCCCCTCCTAGGGTGACTTGTCATATATGGTATGGCAGGGCCGCCATCATAAATTTTGGGTCCCATAACACAGCTCACGGTCCGGCTCCAAATCCCGCCCACAGGAATACACAAACAGCCACAAACACACGCACTGATACAAAAGGACACAGACATACATACTGACATACATACATACATATATACATACATACATGCTTACTGACATACATACACATCTAATTTTTCAGCCACCCTCTTATTTCTTACCTTTTCGTTGCAGGAGGGTGGCTGGGGCTGTCGGCTGGCTCTCTCTCATCATGGCTTGGGTGTCTCTCTTCCCTCCCGCATGGAGGGAGCTGGGAGGAAGTGGCCAGCTGTCACTTCCTTACAGCACTACTTGCGGCTGGAATTATTTTTAAAGAGGCCCGGTCGCGCTATTACACAGCCGCAGCGCTGACCGGCCCCTGAAGATATAGGACCTATCGGGTGGCCCCAAATGCTTGGTCCTCCTGATGGGCCCCATCAGCGTCTGGGCCCCAGTGCAGCTGCACCGGCGGTAGTTCCACCGCTACACCTGGGGGCCAACCATCATGGTTGTCACCCCCTGATAGCGGCCCTGTGGTATGGTGTCTCTAATTGGACATCTTACTGCCAGGTCAAACCCCTCTACCCACTACCCATATGTTCTGAAGTAATGAGATGGGGTAATGGTTTTGAGAGTACTTTATCAGTTGCCTATATCTACTTTTGCTTATTTTTTTATGTACTTAGTTCTCCTGTGTAGATCTAGTTAAAGAAACACTATAGTCACCTCAATTACTTTAGCTAAATAAAGCAGTTTTAGTGTATAGATCATTCCCCTGCAATTTCACTACTCAATTCACTGTCATTTAGGAGTTAAATCACTTTGTTTATGTTTATGCAGCCATAGCCACACCTCCCCTGGCTATGATTGACACAGCCTGCATGAAAAAAAACTGGTTTCACTTTCAAACAGATTTAATTTACCTTAAATAATTGTATCTCAATCTCTAAATTGAACTTTAATCACATACAGGAGGCTCTTGCAGGGTCTAGCAAGCTATTAACATAGCAGGGGATAAGAAAATGTTAATTAAACAGAACTTGCAATAAAGAAAGCCTAAATAGGGCTCTCTTTACAGGAAGTGTTTATGGAAGGCTGTGCAAGTCACATGCAGGGAGGTGTGACTAGGGTTCATAAACAAATGGATTTAACTCCTAAATGGCAGAGGATTGAGCAGTGAGGCTGCAGGGGCATGTTCTATACACCAAAACTGCTTCATTAAGCTAAAGTTGTTCAGGTGAACAGCTAAAGTGTCCCTTTAATTCCTCTTCCTGTTCACCCCAGTTCTATTGAATATGGAGCATTGTCCAGGAAGCTGTTGGTTGATTGTATAGTCTAATGCAGGGGTGCCCATAAAGTAGATCCCCAGAAGATGTAGAACTACAACTTCCATGATGCTTTGCATGCCTTTAGAATGGCAAAGCATCATAGAAGCTGTAGTTGTAAAACATCAGGGGATCTATGTTTTGGGCACCTTGGTCTAATGGCTGGCTAATCATAATGTTGACTGATAATTTTGTTTGTTGTGGTTTACTCATTTCAAAGAACACCTTGGTTTTCAGCCTTTTCCTAGCGGCAAGTATAAACTTTAGCAGGCAACAGTATCTGAAGGGTCTGAAGTGTCCCTTTAAGTGTGAATTTATATACTTCATTATCAGAAGTTGCTCTGGCATGAAAAGTGTGTTTCTCCCTGTCTTAGGATGTGATTTTGAAAAGTGTTTGTATAATGTTGGTAATCTTTGGTAGTCTTTGCGCTATCACTTACTTTTTGTCTTAATGGGAAGTATAGTTCAAAAACATCTGGGTTGCCAAGGTTACCCATCATAACGATTGCTGCTGTGCTACATTGACAGACTTTGTATGCAAGCCTGCTAGCAGCCGCGGACCAAACAAATAACAGATCTATGGGCTGTGTTATTTTCTATCTCTGTATTTTTTATTTTATGTTACATGTCTGCCTGTCCTAGCACATCCTCTGCATATCATGTGGATTAATTTAACTGGTACACTTATAAGCTTATGGCACCATGGAAGAAAGCTTGTAAACATGAATTAATAATGGACAATATTATTGTCCTGGGCATGGAGGTACAGAGTGGGTAAATTATTTGTTCAATGACCTAAACTGCATTTCTCACCCAACACTGGGGTAAGAAAACAAGGCACTGTCACTTTAATGATAACTAAAACTACTGAAAAGTAATGTTATCTTCTGCTTTCTGTTCGTTACAGCCATGAGATCTGGTGGGTTTCGCAATGGCAGTTTGGGAAGCCGCCCCAGTGCTCCCTTCCGAAGCAACGTGTACCAGCCTACTGAAATGGCTGTGGTGCTCAATGGTGGAACAGTAAGTATTGAGATACTGTGATCTGTAGAATATTCATTTGCAGAATTTAGTGCTTGGCTGTAAATGTAGCTTTATATAGATTTAATAAGGATAAAAGTGTGCAGCCAGAAATAGCTCGCGTAAACACTCTCTGTTGTATTATTTACCATGAGATTTGTACAGCAAGAACATTATCTCATTAGTGAAATTAAAAGTAAGACTCAAAGGAAAATGGGATTTGAATTTGTTTGCCTAATCCTCCAACATATCCTTGCATCGTGTTCAATCAAACTGCGCAAGTAAATCGATTTACACATGGAATCACATGGTTAAGTCACAAATACGGGATAGAGGCAAAACAAATAATAGGCCATATTTCTCTTAACCTATGCATTTTCTTGTAATTATTTTATGACAGTCTATCGGGGTTATATATAAAGAGCTTTTCTGAGGCAAAGTTTAGCAAGGGGACTAATCCATGTTTAGATCTGTGTCACGTGAATCCAACCTATATTTTTTCCTACAGTAAAGCTTTTTTTTTGTTTGCTAAAACTGTTTATACCTAATTAACCATAAAATCCGTGCTGGTTTTTGGGATTCAGAGAACCGACCTTTAGGTATAGTTGTCGAAACACACTAGATCACATTTTTATTTAATCTAAACCCCATTTTTTTTTTTATCATAATCTGATGTAATGGCTTACATAAAATGGCCTAAATAGACATAAAATGACGCTTTTCAAAAGATTTCATATTTTTTGGATAAACTATTAATAATAATTTAATATTTAAAAAAAAGAAAATTATATTTTGATATTTTTTTTTATATTTTCTTTTAGATGTGACATGTTTTTTTGATATTTGAATATTTTCAGTATTTTGAGAAAAAAAAATAATCTTAAAGGTTTATCCACAAATATTAAATCATTTGAAATGCTTATCCAAAAATATTAAATTAAGGCCAATAGTAGCTGTGACAAAATGTGTGCGCCGCCAGCTGTTGATGGAGTACGGGTTGCTGGAATTGGTTTACAGAGAATACGTGGAAGGGTCACAAACAAAGAACAACCAAAAATTAAGAGAACCAAGATTTGACAACCCATATTCAAAAGGTTGACAAACAGGTGAAATATTTTATGCCCTGTCACAATTGAAAGCAAGTGCATAGATTAAAAAGAAAAAAGAAAAAAAGTATATTAAGGTATGTTAATGCATGTTGTGTGGTCACCTTGCATTCGTAAACAGAGAACTAATATTTATAAAGGGTCATGTGGCAATGTCACAAAAAGGATTCAGCGATCAATATATATTGTGTAGCTCTGCTAATGCAACATCTATAGATAGACATATATGTCTGTTAAGCTAGCACAGTTTAGTTGATTTATATGGTAATTCTCATTATAATTTACCCTTTATGAATTTGCCCCAAAGGAAAACTTATGGGCCATTGAGGTGGTGATGTAATCTCCCGATTGGCACTACTGTTTAACTCTGCCACCTCCCAGATACTTTTAGATCATGTCACTGCCCACACACATCCAAAGTCTGCTCTTATTTGATTAAAAAAAAAACTTGACCTCCCTGCTTAGAAGAAGAAAAAATGGTAAGTTTTACAAAGAGTCCGAGGAGGAACCTATCCAACAAACAGTAAAGTGAGTTAACATCCCTGAGTGTTCTTCTTTAGGAGAGTCAATCCCACTGCCCCTCGTTTTTATTCTAGGAGCTCCGAATTGTTTGTGTATTGCATTTGAGTGCACAGCAGAGCTCCTGTTTCTTAAGCTCTTAGTGCAATGTATTTTAATTCTATAAAGGGGCAACTTTAAACACCAAAGCTACTGCAGATCTACTTGACAAACAGTCTTTGTCTACTGCCTTCCTAGTGTGTGTGAAACTCTCTGTTTATCTTGGTTAATGCAAGATTAACCATTCAACCTTGAGCCACCCAACCTTGGAATTTAGAGACAGTCTGCAAGCACTTGGATAACCGTCCTATCCGTGTTGGATTTAATGGTGAATGACACATTATCCGAGTGACAGACAAAAAGGTTGTCTTTTTGGTGGCAAGAGAACTCTTTGCACCATAACTTCGACAGTGACCTGCGGTGGTTATGGTGTTTGTGGTGCCCCTTTAATGTGTTTAGAAGTACGTTTGCGTAAAGCACATGGGTCTTGTTCAAAAGTACCTTTTGATTTGCATTAAGTGAATAAAGCTCTACATTATGAAAAGTAATGAAAAATGATTGTAAAAGCGTGCCAATAATTCTCAGCGCATTCAAAATTCATTTCAGATTTTCTTCCAAATTGCCAAACTGAAAACATGCAGGATTTCCCAGTTTGACTGTTCTGTAATTTAAAATATACTTTGAATTCATGTCTTATTGAATAAGCTTCTATGACACAATCTTAGCATTCATCCACCTTGTTCAACGAATGTATTTCAACATGAAGGTCTGAATATATATATATATATATATATATATATATATATATATATATATATATAGTCATATTCTACCTTTAGATTTTTATATTTTGTGATCAAAACTTTCTTTAGCAATAAACAGTAGGAGCAGGTAATAATAGATTTTAGTATGTGGCTAAGTAGCATCATAGTAGCATCACGCTAAGGGAATTTTATTTTACCTTTGTAAATCATTTTACATTGTAAATCAGAGTTAAAAAAAGAAGTGGGATAAATGAATAAAAAATATGTTTTTATGTTTTATGCTTGTTATCTAAGCTGATCGGTACATTTTCACTTACTTGATTTTCTTCCTCTGTATAAAGATGCATTACGCAGCATTTTGTAAATTCGCTTGCGCAAGGCGCACTGGTCTTTATTCTTTCTCTGGCAGTTGTGGTTGCGAATATGCCTGTAAGCCTTTAATGAGATCTTTCTGTCGGTGGTCAATTTTCTTGTGGTCTTGCAATCCATTGATGCCATTCATTAGACATGCCATTATTAACAAACTGCTATGTGTACATTTAATTTCACATCACCATCAATCAGTCAATCCATGCACACAGTATGGTTCCTTATTATCATACATACTTTCTGTTCGATTTTGATTTATTGGAGAGCAGCAGTTATATATTTAGCCTGCTTCTAAGAAACCCTACAGTAATTAACAAATTGAAACCATGCACAGGAATATATATCACATAATAAATATATAATTTGTAACAGTGTGAGTGGATGGATGTGTGTCGATGGTACATAAAATAGAATGGAACAGAATACTGATAGTAACAATCCTAATCCCAGTGTTTCAACCTTGCACACCAGAATGTGAAAAAAATGCCTTTCTTAACATAGATCTGTATTATATATTTATTTACATACCCATACATCTTTCTTATGTTAAGTCACGGCGCAGACATTTAATTTGCAAACAGACCTCAAAAAGTCCTACAATTAGTAGGACTTCTACAACGCCAACATATTCCGCAGCACTTTGGAATTATACATTAGGGATATAAAACAACAAGTATTGACAAAGTAGTTTTGACAGAGACAGGAGTTGAAGAAAGCCCTGCTCAAACGAGTTCACATTTACTTGAAAAGTGATACATAAACTGAAGTGTTAGTTAAATGGCACTTTTAGCACCAAAAACAATACAACCGTGGTACAACCCCGACACTTTTAATTCAACCATCTTGTAGCGTGTTGACAAAAAACTGTCTTCTCCTCAACAGCCATTGTCAGGCCCGTGTAACCACATTGATAAGCGACAATGAGACTTCTAAATGACCAATATCAATTCCATCAACATCGGCAGCAATGATTACCTGAGAGTATAAAACCCACCTACTGTTCGCGACCTACTTCCAATAACAATAGCATTTTCCAAAACATAGTACCCCTTTCTTATGTTGCCAACATTGTGTTAGTTCAGCATGTGGACAAAGTGGCATTGTCACTCCGTTCTTATTTTATCTGGGAAAGTCCAAAGCTCCACTTGCCAGGGGATAATTACAGTAACTACAGATCATTGGTGCCCATGTTCTGTAGTAACTATCAATAACTGGAGAACCACCTATGGGAGGGTTCTCCTGCGCGTTACATGTAAGCCAACTATTGGCCCATACCATGTGCTGTCGCTAGAGCATTATATGCTGAGATTTATTGGCAGGCCATAGTGACAGTTTAATTAAAGTTTTCTTGCAAATTATATACATTTGTAAGCAGTTGGGCTAGCTTAATGTCAAGTGGAAATGTATATTTTTATTCATAGGAAGGTTCCAGGGACAGACACAATGTGCTTTGCACCCCTATTAGGGTGACAGAAGGACTATAATTACAGATACTACTTAATCATTTGAAGATGTTACAGTCTTTTACTCCCTCATCCTAATCCACAACATCAATGCCAACAAGGTCATAATCACACTATTTAAAATACCTAAATAACAGTAAAATAAACATATTCAACAATATCAGATCATTGGGGAACTTCCACCTTCCTTTGCACCACACAAAAATGCTAGTACAGTACTACAGTTATCACAAACAGAACTAATTCCAAATGGACATTCTAAGTACCAAAACCAATCAAATTTATTGTAGTGGTCTTAGTGAATTGATGCTTTCAAATAGACTCAGACAATGTAAAACATTTCTGTTTCTGAAAAAGTTTACATTTGTCTGAGAACATACCTCCAGTGGCTGCCAGACTAGAGGCTCTTCCTCATTTAGACCTTCTATTTTCAAAGGTCTTAATATCTTGAGTCATCATACACAGCATTCTCCTTGTAGAGATGCACTGTAAACATGTCATATAGGTGAAGCACAGTGATTGCCATACATGAACTGTAGGTCCACAATGCTTTCCTATTAAATGTATTTGATAGGTCCAGAGATCTTCCATCTAATGATCTTATCGTGGGTGGAGTGGCTGATACGAGAAGACTGTCCTGGATTACAGGAAAATTCTATAGTTGTTTTAAGTTTATTTTTTTTATTTTAAAATAGTTGAAACGAACATAATCAAAGAAACTCTCTAATATTACAAATGTATATTTATGTTAGAATGTTCTTTTAATGAGGCATGATGTCTTTACTTTCATATACCCTATTTTTGTTTAAAATGCTGTCCTGTCAATCTTAAAGTTAAAACAAAGCCCTGTGTTTAAGACAGGTTGTGATTATGCTCAGTGAAAACCTTAGAACTACACCTATGGGTATTCATTAAAATAACCCCTTAGTTGAACTTGCATCTAAAAGTTGTCTCAGTACTTCAGCAACATGCATGATGTGACAGTATGGACAATTTAAGGATACTACGGATAACACAGTCACAAACCATAATACAAATTACATGTTATTTAATATATATAACATATATTAACACTTGCCCTTATTTGAAAAGTGACCTAGTCAAACTGGATTATGGTAAATACTTGAAACGTCAGTATGTGTTTCGTAACCATATAGTTAATTTCTAGAGCCTTTGGGTGAAATCGCTCCAGAATTTTTCAACTTTTTCAAGGGGTTTGACAGGCACCCATAGTCTGCCCCTTTCCTTTCTCCATTATCTAAACATATATATTCCAATTTTGAAGGTAGGCTTTGAGCACAGTGCTAACCAACCTCAAGCTCTGAAAGCCCATCATGTGTCCTATTATATAAATACGCCATGTCTGCTGGGACTAACTCGGATGTAAGAAGCTGACCGAATTCAAAACCATCGTATGACTTGGTGACTGTCGTGCTTTTTAAGACCTGTTTTGATTAATTTTAATAACGTCCCTTCTAGGGCATTAAGATCAAATATGTCAAAACGTTTCACACTCGAAAAGAAAACTAATGACCCTATTATCTTGGAGATTTGCAGTGTGATGGAACATACAAATAAGCTCGAAGGTTTGCTGCCTTGCGGGCCAAGATCATCAGAGCATGGGATTGCTCACTTCCTGCAGCAAGTCTTTTCCTATCAGCAAATGCCCAATAGACTTAATTGGATCTTGGCATCCACTATTGCTTGTTGTATTTATATAGTGTGAGAGGATGGGTTGGAGGGAGAAATGTAAGAGTAAGGTCTGTGCATGCTTCTTGTAGTTGGATTAAATAGCCTTCTAACAGAAATTTGGTAAAAACTCGTCTTTACCAAAATCTGTCTATGTATTTAGACTTATTTTTCAAATGTGTCTAATCTTAAACACATTGCTATGGGAGGTACTACTTTACATTATGGACCTTCCTTTTACAGGTTGCGTAAAGCTCCGTAGGCAGTTAATTACCTTTTCTCCTCCATTTGTCACAACCTATTGTTTTTAATTCAGCCAATTTTACTGCAAATATACCCAATGTATTAGCCAAGAAGGGGTGCAGTTTATAGCATTTTTGCCTCATGTGATTATAAATTGATAACAAGACTTGTCAAAATAATTTAATTGTTTCCATAAATGACATGCACTTAAAGTTAGATAATTACATACAATGACAAAAGACTGAAATCTACCATATTCAACCTGTTCTTTCTACTGTTGACCTAAAAAAAGGCAAAAAATCTAATGTGAAGCAGTTTTCCTTTATGTCTCAAAAAGGGAAAAAATCACCTCAAAGTTATAATTTAATTTATCCATGCATTAAATAGCATACACCATCATAATTACTAGCTGATATAGCCCTGCATTATAATTCAAAAGAACATCATACGACATTTAACCCCTTAAGGACCAAACTTCTGGAATAAAAGGGAATCATGACGTGTCAGACATGTCATGTGTCCTTAAGGGGTTAAAGAAAATACTGATCTGATGAAACAATATCTCTAGGTATAGAATGCCATCACTATATTTGTTACTATAGCAAACCTTTTCTTCTCCTGTAAGTGAAATCTCCTTTTTTCAAGTTTTAAAAAGTACTCTTTTGTCATTTGCACATTCCTTAAAATGAACTGCACATTCCTTTAAATGAACAGGTCCTTTAAATGAACAGTTCCCTTATTTATTCAATATACCTCTGTATACTCTTGTTTAGGTGCCACTAATTTACTTACTCTTGTATCATCTGTAACATCTTGCTTAGTTGCCATTACTTTATTTAGTGTTGTATATTCTGCAAGTAATGACACAACTTTTGATGCTCATGGGAATATTATTCATAAATAGATTGGACCCAGAGCAGTACCCTAAGTTATTCCACTTGCCACTTCTGCCCAACTTTCAAAAACAAAAATCAGTAGACAACTACTCTCTGTACTCTAAGTTTAAACCAATGATCAATTCAAAACTATTTTCCACTAAATCAATTTATTTTAATTTGGACGGTACATTCTTGTATGAAGCCATGCCAGGTGATTTAGCAAGTAGATCACATATAAATGAGTATAGTGATTCAGAACTAAATCACATAAACATTTGCATTTGAATTTATTTAATATATGGTAATTCTGAGGGAGTGCCTTCATTGTCATGGGTCTTCTATTTCTACGCCCGTGACATATCACCAACCTTTTGAAAACTATTCATTTAGTATTAAAAGAAGAAAATTCTAACTTTTTATCATATATGCGTGCTATTGTCCCATGCTAAAAGCAAAGGTGTTTTGTGAGATAATAATAATTGTAAGTATTCACAGTTCAGAAAAAAACACAACTTTAAAATGATTATTATTTAAATTCTACCTTATACGAGCCCTATTAGAAAAACAAAATGGCTGCTTCCCTGTATACGTATTTTTGAAGAGCTGCTATTTTTTTTTTTGCTAGGAAATTGCACTTGATTACACAAAACAAAAACAGTTGTAAAAGATGTAACACAAATAATTAAAATAACACTTCTCCAACAAAAATGTCTAATCTTTCATATTCACAAAGAAAACACATGTTGCCTGTCTAATGGTGGCATCTTGGGATCATATGTAAGATGGATCTCATTCTTGTCTTGCATGGAACAACCGAGTCACCATTTTGGCTCTTGTATAATATATTTATATCACATCCTAATAAAATGTGATATGATAATGCTATAAAGTAATAGCATGTCCTATAAAATATAACTGCTTACTAACAGAATGTTAACATCCTTTTTTTTTCAGACCCTAGAATTTATAGAACCATACTCCTTGTTATCGATTCTCTATAATGTTTGCATATTATTCCTCCGAGTATAATCAACATGGAGGTTGTGATTGTAAGTGCTAAGTGGTACCCCTTCCACACACTGCCAGATTCTACCCATGTTCCTTATAAATCCTACCCATAATGCCTTAAAAGAGAACTTCTTGGGATTTGAGGTTATATTGGTTATTATTGTTAGTGGCATCTGAAATCTGGCCGTGGTAGATAGCTTAATATGTTCACTATAATCTGATGCTTTTATATATATTTTTGTAAGACTGGCAAAGAATCTGGGATTCTCAGATGTCCATTTGTTGTCGTTATTTCCAGATCCCAACTGCTCCACCAAGTTACACTGGAAGACATCTTTGGTGAAAGACATAGAGATTCCTGAGAGTCTATATTACAAGTTTACCCAATCACCCTGTCTTTGTGAGGGAGGCATCAGTAAGGATAGCAGAGCCAAGCCGCTCAACATTCAAGAGCTCGGGTAATCCTACCTCAAAGAGCTTATCTAATCGTGGACAGTTGTGAACTATTGAGATAACAGCTAATGGTGGACATTGTCAAAATAAACTTGAACTTGGTTCACACCATCTACCAGTGTCAGTTTTATCGACCAATTTTCTCCTTTGCCCAATGAGTGGTAGACCGGAATATAGTGCTTTGATCTGGGGCAACTGAAAAGGTTAAAATTTAATTTACGTTTAATAATATGAAAGCATTTCTGACTGGCTGCTTGATTTGTCTGCAAAGATCCTGACTTTTTTTAAATTTATTTTTATCCCATTGACCATTTTAGTAAGTCCATAATTAAGGAATTAGAAATGTTGAGACATCTGTAATCTTCAGATCTCCAGAGATAATCTTGGTGTTATCTAGGAACGAAGAGTGTGTGTATGTGTGTGTATGTGTAGAAAGCTAAAATTGGCACATAAACATATTAAATGAACTGAAAAAGGGGGTAGAGCACATACAGGCTTTCAAATAGCTATTATTCAGAGAATCAAAATGTTCTTTTTGTACGAGATTTTTGAATTTGAATAAAGCTGTGATGTATGGTTTGTGGCTCCTTATCTGAGCTTTTATGTAAGGTTTCCTTTATAAAACTAGTTTGACTTTGACATTCGTCTGATGTAAAGTGCACTATTAATACAAATGCAATATAACAGGAATAATTTGAAAACTACAAAATTTATTTTTCCAGAGAGCAGCTTTGCTTTTAATCCAGATAGCAATCATTGTGAATATTACCATTTAAAAGCAAATCTTGCAAGAATTAAAATGTATCTATAAATGCCGCCTTAAGAAAGTATCCAGTTTCCTGTTGTTTATGGGTCTCAGTTTGCCTAGAATGCTGTATTATTGAAACCATTGCTTAGTATTGTACAAGACATTCATGTAATTTATTTGGGCAGTCAATCCATATGCATACCTCCCAAGTGTCCCGATTTAGGATGGACAGTCCCCTTTATAAGCTCTATATTGTTAGTGTGTATAACAGAGCCCGACAGCAATAATGCTCACAGCAATGTGTCATTAAACTACAATAAATGTGTGTAAATAAGAAACATTGATCTTGTTTTAAATTACATTTTAGTTATGAAAATTGTTTTCAGTTAGTCACTTAAAATGTCTCAGAACACCGAGCCACGCCCCCCACACACCCTTAAAATGAGTTTCGCTATTTGACAGTTTGAGATATTGGGAGGTATGCAAATGGGGTGCTCATTTTTCATACAAATTACATGAAAATCGGTCCTGATGAGAGAAAGTGTAGTAGAGGAGTGACTGAATGACGCATTGATTTCCATTGAAAGAAATTCCCAGTGAAAAAGTATTTTTTCAATTGTGAAAAGCTGGCTAAATATACATCATAAAATCAAATGCATGGTTCAAGGAAGAATGTTTGGCGATTGCAAGTGAACTACAAAACATATTAAAGTAATTACCGAATCTATTTATTTTGGTATATATAATTACATAAAATTGGGCTCAACAAGTTTACAATACCTTTTATCTGTTTGTGTTTCTTAGATATGTCTTCATTTGATTATTTTAAACATAACCTCCCTGGCAGCAATTTTGAAAATTACAAAAAGGTTGAAAAGTATTTGTATAAGTACATCCCGCATTCACCCACAATATGAAAAAGCAGTCTGCAGTCAGTTTTGTATTAATATGATTTCATCACATCTGGACCAACGCATTTCATCACTTAATAAATTCATGCTCATTCACTCATGTTTCCATATTGAGGCACTTTACTTGTAGAGATTGCACAGGTGGATTGTGTTATGTGAACATAACTGCATTAAAACTCAAAACGAGTTACAATAAAATTATACAGCTATTTGCTCTAGAATTGTACTTAAAGTGAAACTTCACTGCTCAAATGGGCAAAAAAAAATTAAAGTAGATATACCCTCAATGAATACAGGCATGAACTATGTACGCATGTATCTTAAAAGAATTTGCAAAGGCTGCAGTTTTTATACAAGCCCTCCCCTTTTTTCCCCCGGAGAGACGTCTGAATTTGTGCCCTTGTGCACGCATTTGCTGGCTCGTGCATGCGTGCATGTCTGGTCTGAGGTCTGGAGGAACTGATATGAGGTCAGTGTAGGAAGAGAAGGGCTCGCTCAATTAGAATGCACCTGTAACTTGCATTACCTCAATGGAGTAGACAGCCAGGGGGGAGTTCCATGGTTTATTCCTAAGAGTGCAGATTTTTTTTTTAGAATAAAATAGAATACTCCTCACCAATAAAGCCCTTCAGCAAGCTGAAGTGCCATTGGGGTGTGGAGTAGTCCAAGCCACTAGATCTTCATTTGTTAAGGTTGTCACTTTGAAAAAAAAGAAAAGATCAAACCACTTATCTGGTTAATGGGCGAGACTCTCATTTTACCTCTATAAAGGTCAGTGTTAATACTATGCTTAATTAGTAATTACGATGCCAACAGCTGCCTCTACCATTAACTCTAGGTAGGATGGATCTACCATTTTCTTGTGGTTAACTTCTACTCTAACTCTTCTATCTGTATCTTTTAGCAAAAATCAAAAAGGTACGGTGATGTCTTTAGCAGTCCACATTAGATGATTGTCTGCCTCCGTAGTGTCATCTTTCATCCTATTCAAGGATTAACACTTAATGCATGTGGAGATGCCATTTTGTTCATCAATTTTTTAAAAGTGTTTATTTGTCTATTTAGGGACCTTTTCTTAGCTTAACCAAAGCTAGCTTTTTTTCTATGTTCTCCATCAATAACTAGAACAGAATTGTCACTCACTAGATCACGGTGTAGGCCCCCAAAGGTTGGTTGGTGTACAACACCCATAAATCTCTGCATGTCTAGAGAATTATGGAAGGTGTTGTCAAACAATATTTGGGGCATGCAGTTTGACTCCCCCTGCACAAGATGATCATTGCTGGGTTATTTTCTGAGTAGACACATCTAAAGAAACTGCCAAGTGGTCACAACGGGTATGTATATGTGCATAGACAGACACAAATACACACCGTTGAGCATTCCAAAAGAGACACCAACGCTGAATATTTAGAGATTAATGTAAATATATAGACAGGGGGGTACATAAGCAAACCAGATCAGGTCTTGATTCACATGGTTGTCATGGGACTAAAATTTAGACACATTCACTCATTTTAAACATTAGAAAAAATAATGTCAAATTGATCTATCTAGCTTTCCTAATTTGTAAAGCCATGTCAAACCTGGCTTCTAAAATGTATGATGCTCCCAGATTCGCACAATGTCTGCTATTGATATGAGTTTAGACAACATTGTAGATCATTGTACAAGTAGGATAAATATACGTAGTTGCAAACATCAGGCTCATCTAGAAGACTAACATAGCTATTTCTGTGCTGGCCCTTGGACCTTGTAGACGTATTACACTATCCAGTACATGGTATATTCTTTAGGTTTATTCACCAAGGAGTGGATTGGCTTCATAATATGCAGTGGTAAATATATTTAAATTCTGCTGTCTTTGCAACTCTGCTTTCATAACCTACCTTCTGCCAGCCGGTTAGCAGATCTATGGTGGGGGCACCAGGGCAAAGGGTCCCCCGAGAAGCCAGGCAAATTTATGTCTGGCTGAGGAGTCACCTTCACTCTGTCCTAAAATGCCTGTATCCAATTATTAAAAAAGTTCCAAGGCCGCCACTTGTTAAGCATGTTTTTGCATGTGATAGTTTACTAATAGTTTATTACATTAACATCTAGCCTAATACCAGACCCTGGCAGTTGGAATCATTTTATTATGAGATTAGTTTTTTTTACCTTAAAGGGACACTATAGTCACCTGAACAACTTTAGCTTAATGAAGCAGTTTTGGTGTAAAGAACATGCCCCTGCAGCCTCACTGCTCAATTCACTGCCATTTAGGAGTTAAATCCCTTTGTTTATGAACCCTAGTCACACCTCCCTGCATGTGACTTGCACAGCCTTCCATAAACACTTCCTGTAAAGATAGCCCTATTTAAGCTGTCTTTATTGCAAGTTCTGTTTAATTAAGATTTTCTTATCCCCTGCTATGTTAATAGCTTGCTAGACCATGCAAGAGCCCCCTGTATGTGATTAAAGTTCAATTTAGAGATTGAGATACAATTATTTAAGGTAAATTACATCTGTTTGAAAGTGAAACCAGTTTTTTTTTCATGCAGGCTCTGTCAATCATAGCCAGGGGAGGTGTGGCTAGGGCTGCATAAACAGAAACAAAGTGACAGTGAATTGAGCAGTGAAATTGCAGGGGAATGATCTATACATTCCCCTGCAATTTCACGTCTCAGCCATGGTCACGTTTTTTGCTTTTTGAATTTATTTTAGGAAAATTCTAAGTTTATAGAACCATCCATGTGCTCAAATATTATTCACTAAAATGTGAGTTGTATTGAACTGGCAAGAGAATTATAAATCTTAGGAAAAAAATACAAGCCTGAAAGGTCATATTTTGCCCTAGAATTGTCACCTTATTATATGCGATTCTTGGTTTAACCCCTTAAGGACACATGACATGTGTGACATGTCATGATTCCCTTTTATTCCAGAAGTTTGGTCCTTAAGGGGTTAATAAATAACCGTAACTGTGTAGTAAAGCAGAAACAAATGGCACTGGAGAGACAGAGCTGGCAGTTAGAATTTGGATATTTCTGGGATTGGGATGACATGATACATTTATAGTGGTTTAGTAAGCCAAACCCTTTCATTAACTTGTTTCAATGTGTGAATCTCAGATGATATTTTGGGATTGTTAATTGTACCATCCTGTCTTATCGTGTTGGGTGGAATGTCTCTTGAGGTTATGGCCAAAGTGATAGAGGCATAAATTCTAGAGTCGAACACATTGATCTGTTCTGTAGACACATAACTAAAGAAAGAGAGCTTCTTAGAGCTCAGCTTCCTAAACAAGCTCTTGGCATCTCTCCTTAATGAGTTATGAGCCCAGAGTAAACATCAGCCCATACAGTTGTAGAGCTTTTTGGCAGAATGCCATTCATGATATAGTCATGCCTTCAAAGTAATGATGTCCATAACTATATCTAACTATATCTGCAGCAGAAGATATTGCTGAACCCTTTAACGACCACATGTTACACTTTGCCATCATCATAATCTCATCCCTAAATACCTTATGCCAATATGGAATGTCCTATTTACTTAGCTTTGACATCTCAGTGCAAGCCTAGTTTAACTTAACTGATTAAGGCATTTCATTTTGGAATAGGATCCTTTGTTAAACACGTTGGTCTGTAAGGGTCATTAAGTGTTGACTTTGTAAAAATATGAAAACAATGCTTTTTAAAGGGTAGAATTATGAAGGTTACATAAATTAGTCAGCATCATACTATGAAAACTGAAGTATATCATAAAATTCTGTTGTGCTGTTAAAAAATACATTTAAAAATCCTGACATGGCAATAAAAACAAGGCTACATTTTTTTTAAGAAAAAGTACTAAAGACATAATTATACAGAATTGTACAAACAACCTCCTATTCAGAATAACCTGGTGTAACCTAAAATCTTTCATTTTAGGTTACATTTTGTTATTTAAATTTTTTAGCTACATGGTCGTCAAGTGCACTTGAAGGTTGTCATTACATTTTCTAGTCTTTTTTTTATTTTATTGTGATAACCCAATGGAAATAAACTAATGAAAACACTAGTTGACAGGCCTTTTCATTTTATTATTTCACTTTTATTCCCACATAGTGTACAAGCTACCATTTACATGTGTTTTCAAAATGTGTAACATTTCATTTATCCATGTTCAATCTCTACCTGTAAAATTTAAAACTGTCTGAAATGTAAAAAAAATAAAAATTAAATAATAATAACAGTGACTCTAACTTTAGTAAAACCATTACTATAGAAAGCAAAGATGCATGAGCAAAGCCTGACATTAACTTTTGTTTGGTTGAGACACTTCTGTTAAACACTTCTAACAATATATTTTAGTTGTTTTCCAGTCCATGTTTTAAAAGCACACCATAAGCCTTTGTGGTGCATGGTAGTGGTCTGAGTGATACCCTACACATGTAGTCAGATTCATGTTCATTCTGTTTTGTATTGACAAGGTGTTTATTACCATTGGATTCAATATTTTGAGTTATTAGTATTTAATTTTTAAAATAAATTATAAAATTATCCTTGTACACTTTTTGACACATGGTAGATTACAAAATGGCCCTGATTATTAAACCTTCCTTACTTTAATTGATTTTCTGACAATAGACACTCAAATTGCTATAGCGCTATACACTCTTGATGTCATACATAACTAGGTTGAACCAATTATTAAGGGTATTAGGACCATGCAGAGGACACTGAAACAGACAGTTCTTTAAGGGGAATGGGGGTATCATCTATTTTTGGGCAGTGCCAGTGACGTGATTCGTATCACTGGCCTAACTTCTTTTGCCCCTCCCATTGGCCACCTGATTCATGGGACACCAGTGTTGAGGGGATATGCAGATTTTATAAGTGAACATGTATCAAATTGCTAATAAGTTAAACATAAAAAGTTAAATATTGTACTCTTGTATTATTAAATAGGTCAGTAGCTTGCAGGACATTTTAAATAATACATTTCAACCCACCTGCCCTGGAATTAAATATGCCTCTGATATAAATCACACATCTACTAGGTAAGTCCAGTCTGCTCTTCAACTAGTAGGATGTAATATACAAATTAAAGAAGCAATTTAAGAAGCAATTAAAAGTTTAAAACAAGTTAAAATCAGGCACATGCTGGTATTATGAGAAAAATAAAACATGGAATGTGTAAGTGAGAATTAATGATTGAAAACCACTTTAAAAAACAGCAGTTTTAACAATTGTAAACAGGAAACATGCACTTTTGGATTTTCTTTGTATTCTTTGTTAAATGATTACTATAACCACCCAGACCACATCATCTCAGTTTCTGGGTGCAGAGGCCCTCTACTTTCATCGATCATGTTTCACTCGGTTACGTGACGTTCAATATCCGCGAGAAGGTTGAGCGTCATCATATGCAGCTTATAGTCAAGCATTGAATTCAGTGCTTCCCTACGAGAAGCATTTGATTGGATTGGATGTTCATCATGGAAGCAACGCCTCCAGGATGACATCGCAGAAGGAGGAGCAGACTACAGCACCGAGTGAGGATCGGAACTGGAGAAAAAGGTAAGTAAAACTTCTCTAATTTTTTTACAGGTCAAAAGGGGTGGAGTGCTGAATCTAAATATGGTCTAGAACACTATAGTATTAGGAATACGTTTGTATTCCTAACGCTAGTGTTCCTTTAATGTTTAGTAGACAAGTTCACTTTAGGACATACTCAGAAAGGAACAGCATTTTTACTTTCATGAACATTTTACTTTTCACAATCTTGATAAACAGCAATTAGTATTCTCCTTAAATTCAACAGCCTATTTTGGAGTTACTAAACTGTGTGTCTCCCTCTCCCTGATAGCAGTTTTCTTCAATAAATAGTGGGTCAGTGATCTGAATTTACCCCTGTGTGCTTTCCTTAATTATAAATTGATGGTACGGGGCTGGGAATGTGTAGGACCTAAACACATGTGGGTGGGTGCAAAGTGGGTTGGATTAAAAAAGGGTTGTTATATTTCCTGTAAGTAGAAGGTAGATAGATCAAGGCAGACTAGTTTTAGTGATCACCCATGTACAACCCTGCATTATACTAATGTTTGGAATGTATTTATAAAATAAGCAAATACGCAGTCTAGTTTCTTTATACAAATGACATTTCTGCAACTGATAAAGAGCTATGGTTTGTAGTGAATAGATTTATATTTATTACCTGCATAATTGAGTGTTTTATATTGTATTTTTGCTGCTGGTTGTTAAATTTGTGATATTGATTAAACACAGATTGAATTTCAAGACAATCAAAAATACCGTTATGTCTGTATATAGCTACTGGAAACCTGGAATACCTGTATAGCATAGAAAATGCTTTATTTTCAATATGCTGTTAACACAAAATAAATGCTTTACTATTTAGTCTATTTGTGGTAAATGACTCAGAAAAAATGAATGTCTTGGTATAAAAGAATGGAAAGAATTTGTCATGTGAACATCTTTCTAATTTTTTTTTTTTTTAATACACAGTGGAATCGAGGCCTCACCATGTCACACAAGCTACAGATCTATTCAAAGCTACATAAACCCACTTATTAAGTTACTGAAGAAAAATAGGAATTAATTGCTACGTAATCGTGGCACCCTTCCCCCCCCCCCCCCTCCAAAAAAAAAATTAAAATATATATATATTTGTTTTTAATTTAAGTGTTGCATATGCTTTTCTAGATTACTGCCCACTCCTTCATTTCAGCACAGAAAGGTAAACCTTTATTCCATCTCTAGGAGAATGTCCTTGTTGCCACTTAGATCCTCCTCCTGTGAAGTCATCATCACTGATGAGTTTTGTCCAATTGAAACCAGTACTTCCCTATGACATGCATTCATTCCTGCTTTGAACTATAGTTCAAAGCAAGTAAGGCAGGGAAACCATTCAGGCTTTCTCCTACACACCGGGGAGCTGTTACTAAGGGGGGATTTATACAAATGCAGATTTCTCTTAAAAATCCATTCAAGAAACATACAGAGACAGAGTAGGTTACAAGATTTGTAAATACTGAGATGAACGGACTCCATTGTGTATTATTTATATAATTTGGGTAATTTTAATTCTTCAACAACTATACTTATTAAAATGCATGTACAGGGTAGTGCTTCTTACCTGGGAATTTAGAATGCAATTATATATCGTATACTTTACAACTTTTAGCAGAAAGCAAAGAAGTCATTCTGATTATTTAAAGACTAAAGATGAACTTACAATACAGCATTCACACAACGTGTTCTTACAAAAACGTTCAAAACATTCAATAGAATTTACATTTATTAAATACTGGAATGTGACAGATGTACTTAAATTAACTAGCCTGATGTATAGAACAAAAGTCTTTGTAAGATATATTTTCATTAACTAGCCTGATTTATAAAACACAACTGTTTTCAGTTCTCGGAATGGGCTTTTGTCAAATAGATCTGTACATCTGAAAACCATTAACCACCAAAGACATATATATTTATTTTAATCCCTTAGCTTTAAAGTTACTTTCCTTTATATATATATATATACTACTTTGAAGCGTAGGACTTAAAATTTTAAGCCTTTTATATAATTATACCAAACTAGAAGAAGCACACGCTCAGGAATTTTTAAATCAAACTTTTCACTGCTTTATAAATTTCAAAAGCAGATAATCACAATGTATGAATGTTTTAGCCTCAACGGGAGACTTTTCTCAAGTCGTCTTGAGAAAAGTCTCCTGCTGAGACTAAAACATTGATATGTTTGATTTTAAGTTTTCCACCTCTTCTTGTTTGGTATAACTATGGATGGTTGCTGCACCCGGGCAAGCACAAATTAACTAAACTGTGCACTCAGTTCTTGGAACTATATAAGCTATATTTTCTAAAGGGCTCATTGGGAACCTCCCTACGTAGTCACTTTGTTCGTTGGAACAAGGTATCCACATTGGAGGAAGTTAGTAGGCCTGGCCTCACTTTAATCTACCCAGGTTAATTATTTTAGGAATGGGGACAAAGTATTTGCAGTTGTAATCTAAATCGTTTACCAATATTCCTTACCTCCAACTTGCATTTTATATATCTTAAATTTACTATGAATATTCAAATTACTTTAGTCCTTTGTTATAGTGAATATTTCAGTTAATACGAATTTAATTGTAAACTTTAACCTTAAAAAAACAAACATAGCCAACCGAAACACAAAAAATAATAATAATGTTATATATTTGCTTCTGTGATCCTTGTTTCAGTTCATGTCTAAGATAAAATCGCTGTATTCTGAGGGGTCGGGGAGAATACTCTAATTGAAACGTCAGTGCTGTTCGGTGTAGATGCTCTTTTCTCTTGGTCTTTCAATTCTTTTTCCACTACAAAAGATAGAAAAATAAAAAACATTTCAAAATTGATGTTAGAATTTTTGGGGGAAGCTACATATATTATCTGGTTCTGTAAAACCATGGCTTTTTGTATAGAGGTTGAAATGACTTCACTCCTGCCTCGGGTTAAAGAACAAAAACAGTCAACAGAGCATTCTGTACCAGAGAGACAATGATTAGTTAACAAAGTGTCTTCAAATAAGCCAGAGAGTTTGATGTCAAGCTGAGTTGATGTCGAGTTGTGCGTTTTTCTAAAGGCAAATTGAAAGAAATAAAAACCAAGGTACGGTTGAATAAAATCAATAGCAAGCTTTAAATGGAGGCATTCAGCAAATTGTGCAGAAGAAGATGACAATAGATAACCTAAGAGCTTTGTAAATATAATACTTCCTATCGGACAATGCACAACAAGTCACTTGGAGCAGACTAAATATGCCCTACTGCATTAAATGGTTTATTTGTCGTGGCAAAACAAACTTACTTAAATGGTTAGTCCAACCAAAAAACACTGTTTTTAGAAAACACTGGTTTTGAGTACAGTAACCCTTTCTGTGGTGCCCCTCCACCAACAACAAAAATATATATATATAAAGAAAGAAAAGAGCTTAAACTTACCTCTTATCCTTCGCCAAAGCCAAGTTATCCTCTCAGCCCGATCCTTCTTGGTTGTTGTCACTCTTCCTCACCGGCTGTGGGGAGGGTGGACTGAGGAGAGGACAGGGGCCGCACGGATGATGGAAGTGCGCATGCTGCTATCAAATGCCAGTTTTTCACAGAATTGATATAAGCCTACTCCACCTCCGACAGACAAGGGGTTACTCTCTGATTGTGCAGCGTTTCAAAGTGACACCATCCAGGCACCATGACCACTTCAAATCACTGAAGTTGTGCTTGGAGTAACACTTTACTGACGTTTATGTTAAGCCTTTCATAAGCAATGGCATGATGGGACTGTCACAATAGAAAAGAATGTGCCTGTTCCTAGTAGTGAAGGGGTTAATAGACATTAACTATTATTTTATTATTTATCTAGCGCCAGCAAAATTCTGTAGCGCTGTACAATGGGCATCACTTATAGCCATTGTTGTCCAGCATGTATATAGTGACAACATATTCTGCAACACTCTAAATACAATTATTGAGTGGGGTGATACAACAAAAAAAAATAGGAATTTAACAAACAAAATCAGTGTGTTGACAGATATAATAATTGAAGAGAGCCCTGCCTACATGAGCTTACAATCTAAGAATGATGGGCTGAGCTGATATATCTGGTGCACTTCATATAGGGCCCCCTGTTGTATTTTCAGGGCTAATGACAAGAAATGCATGTCATCAGTGCAATTAAGTCCCCAATGAAGCAGTAACAATGTACATATCATCTTCGTGCAGTTCGGGGACCCCTACTCTCAGGCAGAACCGGGACATGCCCTGATTGGCTGGAGATTAGTGTAAATAAGTTAAAATCCTTAGTGCAACTTTAACTCTCAATAATATTGTGCTCCAGACCTAACAGTAAAAGTAAAAAAAAAAAAAAAAAAAGTAAAGTTGTCCACGTAACCGCTACACTATGTTACATTACACTAACACTAAACAATAACTACACTACACCCACCACTAAAACTAGCCATCAACTCTTATGCTAAACTAACAGCAACCCTTACACTGCCTTAACCTTAAAGATTAACCCCAACATAACCCTAACTCTAACCATCAGCCCTTACACTACCTTAAAACTAATTCTTAACCACTAGACTAGCCTAACACTAACCATTAACCCCTACACCAGGGGTTCCCAAAAGGTAGATCCCCAGATGTTGTTGAACTACAACTCCTACGATGCTTTACATGCCTTCAGAATGACAAGGTATCATGGAAGCTGTAGTTTTAAACCATCTGGGGAAGCTACCTTTTGGGCACCGCTGCCTTACACTACCTTAACCTTTACACTAACATTCATAAAATACAAACTTGAAGCAGGTATCAGGGAAAATAATGTCATCCAAGAAATTGACTGCAAGGTAGCTTAAATGTAGACATAGTAAAAACCTATTAATGCTTTATACGACATGCCCCTTAGATTTTAAATATTGACCTTTCGGAGAAATCCAGCAATGTTTACTAATCCAGTATCTTGTGACCTTTTTATCACAGCATTCTCAGCTGATGCTGCCACATTAGAACCCAAACCATCTCAGTTGTAGAGAGACTCCATATGTTTTTGATGGGGGCATTTCAGTTGACACTCAGATTACATCTCAGGCGTTTGTAGTGCTTTTATGTGGATCACTGTTATACTTCAGGCATTGCTGGCTTATTTATCGGTACTGGAATACTTTATATATAATTTGATAATCAGAATTTATGAATAATAATGGTATCAGTTTAAAATGCATTATCAAGGGGCGATATCACTAATATCAGTGTGACTGAGCAATGCTCTTCTTAAAGAGGCACTCTAAGTACCATAACCACTACTGCTAACTGTATTGATTATGGAGCAGATTATTTTTGTGTTTTTCCAACATTTTTATTTAAATGGTTTGTAAGCAGTTTGAGAAAACTGGGGCTCTCCAGCTGCTTTAAGCTTTGCCTCCCTGTTGAGGCTTCGCGAACATGGAATGAACATTCACACATCCCTGTCCACCTCTGGACAGCAGTGACAGCCCGATATCACCCAGGGCAGGTTAGAATAAGAAAATAGAAATCAGAATTAAAAGGAACACTTCCAAGTACTATAATTACTACACATTAGGTAGTGATTATGGTGCCAGGAGTGCCCTGGCACCCCTTACCCCCCAGTGTTAGTACTCAAACTGCCTTAGAATGTTTGGACTTCTTATCTGGGTTCCACTGGGCATTGCTTTCCATCTCCACTACCTCCAAGGGAGAGACGAATGTTCCTAAGCAGGAGCTTCTGCTAGCTCGCCGAGCAATGCTGCTCGCGGTCAGCCAATTACATATAGCTGGCTCTCCATAGCAAGCAGTGAGGCAGGGAGTGGTGCTTAGAAGATCCACAGGGCACTCCAAGTACCATAACAACTAAAAAGAGCTGTAGTTATTATGGTGCCGTCCATGTTCCTGTAAAAAAAAAAATCTTTCTTTAAAAGAAAATGTAAGATTTTTTTTTTAATAATCAAAGTACTATCAAAGTAGGCTAGTGTCACCTAAGGCAACCATGGGAAGATATCTCACTGGGTTGCTTCACAAGTTTGCTACACGATCAGTGACAAATAGTCATTGCATGCCGACGGGACTTCCTGATGTTAAAGCTTCTCATCTTTGTTACTATGGTAAAAATATGAGCGCGTATAAGCTCACATATGCTAGGTAAAAAGCACAGTTACTATAAGAAGATAATAGTTATGAGTAATTCTTTAGTTTTATAAAAAAAAAACAAAAAATATAGAACAGAATGTTGCTTCAAACATAAACAATGACCTTCAGGGTTTTTAAATCTTTTTGTTGCATAATAAAGTCAATGTAAGAGTACATTCACATATATTAAGAAATATATTAAGAGTTGAAAAAATGTGGTTTGTCTTACCTTCTCACTATAAAAAAAAAAAAAGCAAAAAGGTTTCTGGTACCATCCTATACTTTTAATATATATTTTTTTAGTAAGCCTCAACATATTCCACAGTGCAGTACTCTATGACGAAGTGACATACTGGTCGTAACTCCCAAAAAAATCCAGTTTAGTTCATTGTGGCTTCAGTGTGTGTCTGTAAGTGTTCTTTTTGTATTTTATGAGAGATATTATTATATTTTATTTTTCACTTTCAGGTAGGAAATATTGAACGTAGGAGCTGATAAAGTGCATGCCTTTGGGAAACTAATATTCATCAGGTTAGTAGACTGCGTGTGACAGTCGCTTACACCACCACCGGAGACATGGTTGACACAGACAGCAGTTAGAGGAGGTGACTGTGACTCGTGATATAGACATGGACAGGTGTGATATCTCTCTTCACTGTTGTCTGGTTACAACAAGCCCATGTATTGATGCTCTGCTATCTGTAAAAACATATGGTGTTTTTTAACAGTATCACAACCTCCGAATTCTTGTTGCTAGGTGCAGTAAAATGACTTTGTTATTGGGCTGACATAAAATATACAAAACATGTACTCTATAAAAGGACAGGGATGGAAATTTGATTTTGCAGCATAAAAAGATTGCTTTCATTTGATAACATCAGTGTCCTTGCAAACCCACATTAAACCAGAGACAGCTAACCGATAGATACCGTGTTGTTGCAAAACAACACCCATGATGCTTTGCTAGCCTTCAGATTGACAAAAGCATCGTAAATCTGTGCTTTCACAATCAATCAACCTTTTTTCCAGCTCTACCTTAAAGGGACACTGTAGGCACCCAGACCACTTTTGCCCGTTGGAGTGGTCTGGGTGCCAACTCCCACTACCCTTAACCCTGCAAGTGTAATTATTGCAGTTTTTTATAAACTGCAATAATTACCTTGCAGGGTTAAGTCCTCCCCTAGTGGCTGTCTATTAGACAGCCACTAGAGGGAACTTCCTGCTCTATAGCACAGGTTTTCTGTGCTAGAGCGTCGCTGGACGTCCTCACGCTGTGTGAGGACCTCCAGCGTCGCTCAATTTCCCATAGGAAAACATTGAAAATCGTTTTCAATGCTTTCCTATGGGGTGCGCTAATGCGCATGCGCGGCATTGCCACGCATGCGCATTAGATCTCCTCGGCCGGTGGGCGGGTTCAGTCTCGCCCACCGGCCAACGTAGGCAGAAGGTGGAGCGGCGGGGGAGGAGCAGGCAGCGACGTGGGACATGTCGCTACCTCAGGTAAGTCACTGAAGGGGTTTTCACCCCTTCAGCAACTGGGGATTGGGGGGTAGGAGGGAGAGGAACCCTGCAGTGCCAGGAAAACGGATTGTTTTCCTGGCACTGGAGATTCCCTTTAACTATACATATAGTATCACTAAATGTTTTCCAAATGCTGTAAGTAACTGATCCTCAATTCAATTGTAAGATTAATTAAGATTTTACTTTCCACAAGTTAAACAGTAAATGCAATGTAGTTAGTTCCAAGCTGTTACACATTACAGTGTATAATGTTACTATACTCCTGTGTAATTTCAAAACATTACAGTGGTGCCCACTTTCCCACACCCCTCCATTTCCAATATACATGCCAAAGCCTTCTGCGTGCCTTTTGCCCAGTGCCCTCCATTACAAATGTCCTTTCCTGCTTTCCGCTGTAATGTATACCTTTCTTTTTCATGTCGTCCGCATGTTGTTTCTTTAACTCTTTTATTCCGCAGCGCATTCCATACCATTATCTATTTTTGTTATTTCCCTCACTGACCTGAGGGCCGGTGGGACTACACACCGCAGATCTACACTTGAGCCAATACGTGTATAAAGGGCCAGTATGCATTCTCAACGGTGGAGGGATTTTTACCCTGCAGTAATGTCAAAATTAGAACTTGGAATCATATTTCGATTTAGGTTCCATTTATCCCTAAACCTAAGTCAAACCCTAAGCTTAACCCTAAAGGGACACTTTAGGTACCAAACCATCTTTTAGCTTAATGAAGCAGTTTTGGTGTATAGATCATGTCCCTGCAGCATCACTGCTCAATTCTCTTCCATTGAGGAGTTAATTCACTTTGTTTATGCAGCCCTAGTCACACCTCCATGCATGTGACTTACACAGTCTTCCTAAACACTTCCTGTAAAGAAAGTTCTAAAGTTTAAACTTACTTTATTGCACATTCTATTTAATTTAGAATTTCTTATCTCCTGCACTGCTAATACCTTGTAGACCCTGCAGGAGCCTCCTGTATGTGATTAAAGTTCAAGTTACAGAGCAGAGATAAAAACTTCTAAACAACTGAAACCATTTATTTCATGTAGGCTGTGTCAGTCACATCCAGGGGAGGTGTGGCTAGTGCTGCATAAACAGAAGTAAAAGTGATTTACCTCTTAAATGGCAGTGAATTGAGATGTAAGACTGCAGGGACATGATCTATAAACTAAAACTGCTTCATTAAGCTACAGTTGTTTTAGTGATGACAATGCCACTTTAAGTCCTGGTGCTGCATTTAAAGCGATGCTGAGAATCATATGAGATACAGCTCAGGGTATCAAGTCATATATGTGATAAACCTAAACCTCTTTAACCCTAAGTCCCCATTCTCCCCATTACTCTAACCTCCCCAAACCTATATATATATACCTATATACGCAGTGCTATGGTAAATGGACATTTTTTGGCAGATTCATTCTTATGAACAATGTGACTTTACGTTGCTGCTATAGCGTGGTCACCATTCAAAACTCTGTATTTTGATGGAAACATTTTAAATGTATCCAAATATATAGTAACTTGCCAGACACAGGCATCAATACAGATCAAAATATTCCAAATGTAATTCCAGACCAACAATAAACAGTTATGTGTCATATCCAAACATCACTGCAGATAACTATTGTATGCTATGGAATACCTTAGTACCACTATGTGTCAACAACAATTACAGAAACACTCCAAGCACCATAACCACTACAGCTTCCACCCTTTCCTAATCTCTGCTATGGTAAAACAAACTGTCAGCATTAAGCCTGGAAAAGCTTTTTCGAGGGAGATGCAATTTCCTACAAATGCTAAGCCAGCTAGGAGTTGCTTAAGGCAGGCAAAGCATAATAGGAGTTGTAGTTCTATGACAGCTGGGGACCACCTTTTACATCCCCTGGTATATAGTTTATGCATATACTAACATTTAATAAGAGAAACAATGCAAACCATGTATTGATGTTATGACTAGAATCTTATAAAATAGGATAAATAACGTATCAAAATAAAGAATAGATTAATCACAACATTTTAAGCATTTTCCTGCTGTAAGTGCCCTATTTATCCCACATCCTCATTAACAAACGTGCAGACATTGTGATACTTGGTTAATTAACACCTCAACGTAATCAACATGTTGCAGTGAGACGAAGTGAATACTGTGGAATTGGCACTCGGGCAAAGTAATAAGAACTGATTTGTGTTTCTTTCTTTTTTTTTTTTCTTGTGAGGCTGAGAACATTTTTTTTAGAAGAAAGTGTTGTCAGTGCTTCTTGTTATAAACATGATAGATTTGTAGATTCTGGCAAATCAAGGTTAAAGCAAATCAATACATTAATTAATGAAATAAAAACAAGACACTTGTGGAAATGTTCTGGAATTAGTCATCAAACCTTTTTACTTAGAGAGATATATAGAGAGATCCTTACATACATACAGAGCAACTTTCAGAAACATGGACAGACAGACAGATATACAGAAGGACTGACAGACGGACAGTCAGACAGACATGAAACAAGTTAATCAAGTTAACTTCAGTAATACAACTGAGAATATTTTTCTACAATATCCTCTATATCTAATTTAAACCTAGATTTTATATTTTTGGATAAACCTTTCAAATTTTTCTCATTTTTTTTATTTAAATAAACGGTTAAAATGATTTAAAATGTAGAATCTTTGTATTATTTAGATTTTTTAAAATATATTAATGTATATATATATATATATATATATATATATAAGTTTTTTTATTTAGGTTTTTACCTTTAAAAAAAAAAAAAGGAAAAAAAAACATCTGAAAAGCTTGTTCCAAAAAATCGGGGACTTAATTGTAAGGATGAAAATTCTAAGCACCCTCAGTCTTGTACAGGAATAGAAGGCTTTTATACTGTCTACATACCCGGTATGCATGCCGAAAAAAAATATCTTAATTTTCAATGCTTTCCTTTCTTCCACTAATCTCATTTAAAACTAATCATTACATTTTTTTTAAAATATATTTTTATTTATCAAAATTTCTATACTTTTTTTTTTCTCTTTCTTTAACGGTACTATAAGTAGCCCAACCCTACTGAAGCCTGACAGCAGCTGACTCTTGTGTCAAGTTGTAACTCTCATCTAAAACCAGTCTCGTGGCTTCAGTGTGAATGCTACTACGAAGACCTTTCTCTGCAATGAAAGTCACATGAAAAGATATATATATAGATATTTGTCCGGACTCTAGAATTTAAGTGAATCTTCAGATGAGAGGCTGCTCACGATGTGCTAAATTAGATCTCAAAGCATCTTAAGTTTGTTTAGAACACAACATTCTCTGTTGCAGTGGGGGATATAATTATGAATAGTTTACAAACAAACATCACATAATTAGAAGAAAAGGACTAGGAAGAAATTATAGAGAGTTTTAAAACATAGTTTAACTGTAGATACTAGTAAAAGTTCATAATGTAACCTTTTAGGGCCCAAACAGTTCACATAGTAAATGGTATGATCCACCACTTATGTAGACTATTCGGCAAAAATAACCATATACATTTTTTTTTAATAATACACAACCATAAATTAATTCAGACTCTAGAAACCTCCATGGAAATTTGTAACTTTTACATGAAAGAGCAAACAGCAGATTAACGACTAAAAAGCATGCTGTCCTATGTACACAACATTGAGTTACCTCATACCTCCCAAGAGTCCCTGTTTAGGAAGGAAAGTCCCTATTTTGACCCAAACCTCTCTGTCCCTATTTTCTAGGAGCTCTATATTGTTAGTGTGTCTGAGTGTATAACAGAGTTCCACAGCAATAATACTCCTAGTAATGTGTCTTTAAACTACAATACAATACATGTGTTTAGAAATCAATCTGTGAAAGTTTAGTTACATAAACTGTTACTGTAAGTCACCTAAAATTACTTAGAACAGCCCCATGCCACATCCCCACTCACATCCCTAAATTTAAAGGGACACTATAGTCACCAGAACAACTACAGCTTAATGCAGTTGTTCTGGTTAGTATAATAGCTCCCTTCAGGCATTTTCGTGTAAACACTGCCTTTTCACAGAAAAGGCAGTGTTTACATTGTAGAAAGTAGAAAATAACTAGAGTCCAGGTTAAATTAGGTCAAGGTTATTGACTTGATGGATTTGTTAAATTGTGCTCCCAATTAAACCGCCTCTAGCACAATTTTGAGATCTCAGGTCTGAGTACTGGAGGAATGGAACTAGAAGGCAGCAAGTAGTGATTTTAAAAGTAAAGTACAATATTGTCACTGAAAATAAACACATATTGAAGACCAAATAATAGTGAAAGATTTAATACAATTCTGAAAAGGCATATTTAGCCAGGCTGGATTTTCCAAATAAATCATAAAGAGATCTGACAAAATGTAACTACAAATAAGGCATTGCCAGCAAGAATAATATTCAATTTTATTTATATATTTATATATTTTTGTTAGTGGTTCCAATATTTGAGATACAAGTGACTCCACAATTAATATAATTGACGGAGTAGAACCGCAGAAGCTGTGATTATACTCCGGATCTACAACATACGTGTTTTGTTTTGTTTTTTTTTGTTCATTATTGGTTCTCATTAATTCAGTTTTTGGCATGTTTATTTATGTACCGTCTCCTCAAGTCTAAAGCATAATCCTGATGTGGACCTCTTGCAATACCTCTAGCCTACACCCTACCTACTATATCGTAGTGAAGAGGGTTTCTATATAATTTGTTCAGAGGAGTCTGCTGGCAGTTCTATGTTACACTGTTCCTTTGCATGGGATCAGCCTGTAATGATTCAAGTGAGCTAAAATTTGTTTGAGATCAAAGTGGAGACTAATGACAGATGTCCAATCTTAGTGTTGTCAGAACTGTTTTAGCAGGGGGGAACTGCATAGTGAGTGCAACAATTGAAGGCGGCGATAAAACCATGGAGCATAATATTTTTTATCTTGTGCCACGTTCTCTTTGCCTACTGTGCTGTTCTTGCTTCTAGGTATTTCTACTTACCACTGTAAGAGCACATACAGCTAATCATGAAGCTCTAACACAGCAGAGAGTAATACAGCAACTCGATGGAAAAGATATGAGCCTACGGTGACACTGTGTTTTAAGATCTGCATACTGGCTGTAGCTGAAATATTTAAATACCCTATTAACAAAGGGTACCCATACACTTGTGGCCATGTAGTATAGGAAGTCTGTGACGATGTCTCAAATACTCCACTTACTACTAGTAATTACTAGGTGTTTGGTCACACAGATCTGGACGCCTAGGAATGATAAATATCTGGCTGTATCTTTCCAGACTGTTGCAAACTACATTTTGTCTGACATATCATTTTAGATTTTGTTAATATGTACAGAGAAATAGCAACACTACAATGGGTACTGTCTAATCTCAGACTAGTCTGAACACGTTACCTGTTCATTGTTCAATCCTCTAGCAAGTGAATGACTAAATCTGTTTTTATCATTGTTTTTACTGTAACCCCTTTTTGCGCAGTCCCTGAGACTCACAGAGCAGGACAACACTTGTTTTATCTGTTTTTCTTAACCTCAGGATTAGGATGCAAGCCTTGCACTCATTGTTTAGTGGAAACAGAAAACTCCTAAGCACCAGGAGCTCCTCTATTTATGATTTAGTAGTGCATCTGAATACATGGTACAGTAGGGTGACTTACATTTAACACGTACAGTCCATTATTCTTCCTGTAAATCTGAGGAGCAGTGGACACCTGCTTGTAAACTGCTCACCCATTAGAGTCTGCCCTATGGCTAACACTGGGTGACTAAAGGCAGAAGACCTAAACCTCTTCATGGTCCATTCTCTCGGTCTACAAAAATCATTCCAGCTCTATGCTCCCAGCACACACATGTTGGTGTAGCGTCTTCCAAACCATTCATACAAGGTCTTCTAGAACAGGGCACACACCGCATGTACATACTGTAGAAGTGCTAAGTTACATGTATGGGCTGTCATGCAGCTTTCTAGCACGTATGCAAAAAAACAACAACAGACATTTACATAGCCTTGCTCAAAATAAAGGAATAAAAAGGGGGATTTTGACAAAGAATACATTTATCACCAATTTGCACAAAAAGAAACCCCACAATGTTACCTAAACCACCAATATTAAATTAACAATCCAAGTATCATAACCACTGCGGCCTATTGTAGTGGGTATGGTGCTGGTGAGTGCCCTGGCTCCATCCTGGTACGTTTTGTCAACTTACTTTGGTCATGTTGTGCACCATTACCACAGCCAATCTTCGCTAGAAGGAGAAACCAGATGTCTCTAAAGAGTAGGACATGGTTGATGCTCTCAGCCAATGATCATTATTCTAATTTGCTGTTTAGAGCACCTAGCTTCATAGAGCACCTGGCTTCAACTGGAGGAGAACAGATGCAGTGCATGCAAAAATTGTTTGACATATTACTGGTGAGACTGCGCCAGGGCTTGGAGTGTTCCTTTTATTGATATCAAGGGTGGGCAAAAATAGACCTTTAATTGTTATAAAACTAGCTTCCATGAAGCTTTGCCAGCTCTAAAGTTCATCAACTGTGAGTCTAACTTTTGCCTACCTGCTTTACATGATATCACAATACTTCATAAAATGATGTCACGGTAAATATACTGTAATAATGAACTGATATTCCTTGGATTAGATGATGGAATGTTTTTATTTATCAGCAGGTTTGTTAAACCATTAATTAGGTTGTCTTGTTATTTCCTGTTCCGCCCAACAGGATATCCTGCAGTTCATCCTGAATCAGAAGGAAGGAGTAAAAAGCCAGGTCTGAAGGTGAACATTTCAAATTATACGACTAAGGACAAAGAAGATGGCAAACAGCCCTGGCCAAGATGGATTACACAAAGATTGTACAAAGAAAACTCTTTTAAAGATTTTATTCCAAGCCCATTGTGGGTGGGTTGATACAGCTGTAAAATGATAGAGCATGTTACTATTAATATGTCTTGTAAAGCACAAACTATAACATATGATATCAAATCATCAATATATCCGAAGATCATTCTGTAAAGTCTTTTACGCAACTGCTCGGACCATAGTACGATGGTTTGAAAACAGGGCCTGAAGATTAAAATGTATTTGGGCGACACGACAGTTGTCAATAAGAAAGCACAATTTGTGTTTATCTGTATTTTCCAAGGAAGTTTCCAAGTTAAAAAAAGTAGGATGTGGAACATACATTTGTTTCTTTTGTTTGTTTTTACATTTGAAATGTATTTTCTTTTTCTGCAATAGCACAGGTTTGCATTCAGGAAACTTTCACAGATAAGCACTTAAAAGCTAGGCCCAATCCAAGAAAAATAAGATCAAGTGGTACCCAAGACAAGGCGTACTCTGGGCAAAGCATCCATAAGTGCCAAGTGACATATTTACTTAGTTATATGTACTCCTCCTCTAGCCTAAACTTGGGAAAAGTATAGCTCACAGAGAGGGCAGCTGATTAAGCATAGATAGATTAAAAATAATTAGGGTAGCAACAAAGCACACCTGGGAACATTAATTAATTAGTTGTCATGAAGTCTACCCCTTCCTTTTCAATGCAAAAAGATGGCAAAGAATAAGGAGTATGGACATCTGAAATTGGAATAAAGATAGTTGCAATATGCCACTTCATGGACCCAGAGGTTCATCAATCATTTATTATACCAAAAATGTCCAGCACAAACCAGTGCACTTCCAGGTATAATTAGTGGAAAGGTGCCATAAGCCCTATTGTGAAGACACACACAGGTTACCTTCATAGCTGCCTAATTCATAGATTGGACTGACTACAAGTATGACAAATGCACCATGTTTAATAATATACCGTCTCTCGCTATGAGAAAAGCGATTAGCGTAACCGATGACTGCTATTTTTTTTATACAACTTCTAAATTACAGTAGTGCACTTTACCAACTTTTTTCAGAAAATCTTTAGTTAAGTTTTAAGAGATCTCGAATTGTATGTATTTTTATATCACTTTTTTTTATTCTAATTTTGTTAGAAGAACATTTTGCCAACATGATTTTTATCATCAAGTGAAATAGTAAAATAGTGAATTGGTTGATATAACGGATATCACAGTTAAATTACCTTACCGGTAATTACCGGTGTCACAGTTAAATTACCTTATTTACTTAGCATATGCAGTAGGACATTGATTTTGTTTCTTACATTTCTACATTAATAACAAACCATATTCAGTACCAGATCATAGATAAAACAAAATCATATTGATAACCAATAACAACATAAAATACATGGGATCCCACCATCTACATGTCCTTCAACACTTTTATACCAATGGTTCAATGCAATGAACAGTGCTATGAAGTCCCATTTACAGATAAAAGTTAAATAACAAAGAAGTCCAAAATTAGGCCAGAAGTAACGAAATTGCCAAAAATAGTATAAGCAGAAACGTTGGATAGTTATTGATCTTTTGACTAGTCGACATGTAGGACAATGTGGAATGCCAGCTGTTGCTAGACTACAGCCAAAGTCAACCTCATCCACCATTGTGCTGTTAGCTATTGCATTTTCCTGCTTTCACATGAATTTAGCTGGAAAACGCAGAAGAAGAGACAAACAATGACACTCCTATGTATTATTACAGCCTGAGAAGTTGGAATAGAATGCAGGCACACTCAGAGCAAGCAAGGCCCTAGAGAAACAAAGACATGTCATAATGGCATATAAACCTGTCAGATATAAAATGTTTTTATCTTCTTCAAACTTGTTGAGTCCTTGGCAGCCCCGTGGGCTTGCCATCATAAGCAAAATGCTGTTTGTGTCCATTTTGTTTTTTAGTTTTCCAGGAAACAAATGAAAGAAAATAGTTTTTCTTTTGCCCCGTTTTCAACTCACTTCAAAACGAGAGCTCTAAGAGCTGAGCCACATATTTTTTTAAAGTCAAGGTAGCAGGCCATATCATACATCATGTAACTTGATAGTGTCTATGGTGTTCTGAAATTGCATGTCAAAGTACCGTCCTTGTGAGCCATGTCTAGTTAAATAGCTCTTCTCCAGATTATACCTTACAGCAGCTGTGCCATAAATCAGGAGAAAACATTTAAGGAGATGAAGTTAACCAACAGATCTCAGTAGAGCCATATTTAGCACCCAGTGCCAAGTATATCTGTCTATACTAGCTGTAAAACATATTTTACAGAACTGCTCTATGACTTCTTTTCGTGTTATTGATTTACTATGCCTTGAATAACATTTAACTAAAATAAGAACTCGATTTTACACTATTCATTTTTGCATGGGGGGGTGGAAACTGGTTGTCAGTGTCTTTGTGGGAACTTGTCATCCCCTACCACCTCTGGATAGTTTGTTAAACCCTTGTAATTAAGCTAATAAGTGTGTGGACTTGAAATATAAGCCACAATATACTCCCCCTTCATCCATGCCTCTATCCATTTACTTGGAATATAGCCTGTAAGTCCTTACTAAAGGTAGGTGAAATGTTTTCATGATTGGAATGCTCGTATTACACTAATATTTACATTTTGCTTTGCTCAGTGTGCCTAGAGTGGTACCAAACCACATCTCACTGTAGAGACCTAGAGGAGACACACTGGGCAATGAGTGCTTACCTGGTTTTGTTTTCTGTAGAATGTCTATTCTATTCATTGACAGATTGTCCTGTTTACTAACACTCATTTGAAATGCTTTCACGTGGTTAACATTCCATACCCAGCAAGCTATTAAGCTGATGTGTGTCCGTGCTTGAGAATTTCTTACATTTTGTTATGCTAGTACATGTATAAAATCACATGACTTAATGAGAAAGGTCACAAACTGCAAATCTTGTTTAATAAACATGAACTGCAATGGTTTTCCTGTGCCATTTTCATATGCAGTATTAGTGTCACCATGACATCAGTCTTTTAAAGGGAAATCTACAGTAAAGGTGAAATTTCAGTATATAGGACCAGTCTAGGTTAATCAAGCTTCAGTCGTGAAATAGTTATGGCCAGGACCAGATTTCCTGTTAAATAATGTAGGCATATGCATTTTAAATTAGAGAGCACGTGTCTACAAATAGCGAGATGTATTTTGTGATTCTTAACTGTAAAATCTGCAATTCTGTGTACTGCCCAGAAACCAAAATGTTCAAGATTATAATTTTTTTGGGTTCGCTGATAGTATTTGTCAGTTATTCTCCTCTCTTGTAACAAAAACAAGAGACACGTTTTTTCTACTCTGTAGAACGTGATTTACCAGCTTAAATGCCTCTTAAATTTCAGTTAAAACAAGGGTAACATCTAACTCTAGGCACTGGGCACCATAGTAGTTGTAGACTATGTTTTCCTGTTGGTTGGAAAAGCTCTGCAGCAACAAGAGTTCACAACACATGGAATGCCTATGACTGGCCATCACTGTTCTACGGGTATGGGATAGCCATGTCATCACTGCTTTAGGAATATAGAATACATGAGTGACCATCAGTCACTTAGGTTATCTGGTTGGGCACTATGTGCGCTCAGTTGTTATTGTAGCTGCATTGAGTATGGCTTATATTGGAGCTTCTACTGAACCACCCATGCACATTTTGGGGAAATGTTATTTGAAAAACTATAACTTCACACTATTTATCTATATTTCTTTTACTAGATATGTTTCTGAGACATAAACCTTGGTGCTACCATACTTAGGAAAGGAAGCTAGCTGAAGGCATGTTTTGGACAAGAACAATTTTTAAATGTCAGTATCCCGCTCAGTGTATTTTGCGTTTCATGACATGGAAACATTTTATAGATATTATCTTATTTGGAGTACTGATATAGCAAAACAACTTTGGCATAGTACTAGTTTTTGACAGTTTAAATAAATACTCGACCTTCAATGATGTAAGATACATTGTTGCTCAGGGTTATCATACCGAGTTATCATCATCAACTGGTGCAGAAATGACAAGGGACATTTAGGACAAGACAGTCGACCCGGAAGCATGGTTGACTTGTAGTCTTTTGCCAATCTGGCCTTGTTGGTCTAAAATATATAGTCCCTTTGTCAGTTCTGTACAATTCTTAGTACATATCCTAAACATGTCTTATGTAACGTAATGAAGGGTTTTGTATTTACATGTTTTGCACCAACGGGTTTTGAGCAAAAGACTTTACAATAGTCTTTACCTCAATAACATCTTTTGCATTATTCTGACCACAGATTTTTTTTTAACCATTAAAAGATGCTCTAATGAACGGATTTAGCATTAAGAAATGTTTGCTTCTGAGTTTATTTTTGTTTTTCTGTGAATTGTCTTTGGAAATAACCAGAGTGGTAAGAAAATAGGATCATTTTTAATTCAAAAGTAGTTAAAAATGAGGATTCCATTGTTTGAAGTGAGGTGAGGTGTAGCTCGGACCAACAATTTATTAAAAGGCTATGTGATTTCTATATTGAACCATACAATACTCCTATTAAAAAAAAACACATAAAATATTAAACTAATATTCATTATAAAAACAAGACAAGGTTGATAATTTGATGAATGACATATGTGACTGCCCCGACCTCCTCCACCTCGCCGAAGATTCCTCCATAGAATATTCAATAATTCTCTATGGCTGACCATGACGGCCCAGCTCTCATACTCAGAGGGCTTGGATGCATGACTTTAAGCTGCGCTTCCGAGTCGTCTAATTAGTGAAATAAATGTTTTATCGGTTAGGAGGTGGGGGGCAGGAATGCAGGCACTATAACAACTCCAATAATATGAAGTTGTTAAAGTGCCTTCAGTGTTCCTTTAAGCTACAGTTGTATATATTGAGAGTTTTGTTTCTTGGAAATCCTAGGCTTTGACAGTTAAGGCACTAGACATGCGCTGTGATATTGATAAGCCAGAGAAGAGATTAAGGAAAGGATACCATTAGATTAAGACAGTGTTTGTCTGCCAACTGTATTCCACAGCAGCAAGGCTACATTTTACGCATACCAACAGCTTTTGAAATATGCCTCCAGGCAATGATGACTGACCTGAGAACTTGAGATTGTAAATCATATTTCCTATAATGCTCAGCCAAACTAAAGTGATGGAGTGAACCTTAAAGAACTATTATGTGAAAATAGCCAAGTCATCAACTGGTATAGACAACTACTGGATAGTTGACTGAGGATGCAAGGAGTTGTATTATAATTTAAGTGAGGAGCTAGAGGCCAAGTCTGCCAGGTATATAATAGTTAGTTTTTATTATATTATTTACAGAGAAAATATACCACAGTGTTCTAAAATGGATCTCATGGTTCTATTTAAAAGATCAATAAAACCGATTAGATGAAGAATTATTCAAGACCATTTTTCTTCCACCCTCCTGCCAAAGCTAGACAAATACTTCTGTATGTACTATATTGCCTCCCAAGGTTTACACTTATGGAATTTCAAATGTCATGATGCAGGTAAAAAGCATGCGCATGGTGTACATTTCTTGCACTGTATTGTGGGAACTCTTTTAATCTAATGACCTATCAGAATATCTGAACTTCACTGAAATGTTGGAAATATTGTACTTAGAGGGGATGTTTCTATTAAAGAATGCATTTTGGTTTTATATCGACACAATGTAAAGGTGATTCTGTGACATTGAAAATAAAGATTTTATACATGCTGTGCTGTGTCTGTAAATATGTTATTGGACATTGGAATAACGTTTTACACAAATATAACTTTCACAGCCACTGTGCTAGAAAATAAGAAATCATTTTGCCCAGGCTTCCCAACATGGGTTTGGATAACATACCCTAAACAAATGAGAGATTTCTCAAGATGTTCAGTAATGCAATTTAATCCCTGCTTGGTTTGTTGATGACACTGACACATATTTTAGTCATTTGTCTCCTGAGCCAATCAGAAATTAAGAGACAGGATACCGGTTGACATGTTTTATTGATGGAGAGGATACCAGAACCAGTGTAATGGGCTTCAAAGTTGATATATAAAAATGTAAAAATAACTAGAAATCGTATACATGTATAACAACAATAAAAATGATCTGAGCTATTAGAGATTGTAAAGTATTTTAAGTGTAAGAAAATATGTAATTGCCATAGTAAAAGTGTGGGGGCTGATGTGAACGCACAGTCAGCACCACCTGTGCATCCAATCAAATGCGTCTCATAGGACAGCATTGAATTCGATACTTTGCTATAAGCTGCATTTGGTCACATGACTTCCTCTTTCGTTGCAGAGAAAGCGGCTCTAGTGGCGGTCAAGAAGCTAGCCAGTAGAGGTGTTTAGCCTTGCAATGTAAAATTGCAGTTTTTACAACAGGGGTGCCCAAAAGGTAGATCCCCTGATGTTTTAAAACTACAGATGCTCTGCATGCCTTTAGAATGCCTTTTGTAATTCTAAAGGCAAGCAAAGCATCATGGGAGTTGTAGTTCTCCAACATCTGGGGATCTACCTTTGGGGCATGCCTGTTCTTCAAGTTTTACGTTCCAGGGTGAAAACTACAGGGACACTGCACCAAGCCCACATGCATTGAGCAGTCCTTTAAAATGTTTATCATGCAACCAACATTGTATACTAATTTTATGATCTTTTTTTACATGAGTTTAAAACAAGTTCTGTCATATACGGGGGAAACTTGGTCACCTACACCTTCCTAAATTAATTCTCTATATTTCTGCCATGGTTTTCAAGTCTGTTGTAGAGGAAAGAGAGGAAACGGTCTCTATATTTGATTGAAAGTAGTTATATAACAATTTTGACTTGTAATTCAGTATATTTTATATTTATTTTTTTATAAGACTCTGAAATCAAACTGTTATTTACCTTTCGATTCCTGTTTGGCCCAGAACTCTTGGACTTTCTTATTTATGTTTTTTTCCTCCCGTAATTCTTTTTGCCATTGGCGTAATTCTTGGACTTCAGGATCACAGCGTACCTGGAGATAAACAAAACAATGAGTTTGCCAAATATGTAGAGTCTTGTTTAACATTACAGGGAGATCTGTGAAAGTGTTCTAAAAAAAGATTTTTTATTTTTAGTGTCTAATCTGTTCATATATATATATATAAAACTGTTCTAAAAATTGTCTAAAAAGTATTGGCTTTTCTCGTGCCAAAATTACACAATTTTTCGCAGAAATATACATTTCAGAAAAGACTGTCAAATATTGAGTGGTGGAAAAAATGGAAGTGAGACAGAACACTTAATAAACGGAATAAAACTACAGAAAGATTAATAAATCAGTTGCGTTTCTAAAAACATGGAGCACAAACGAAGCAAAAGACAAAAAAAAAAAGATTTAATGAGTTGCATTTAATTTAAGACCGTAAAGGAGCAAAACTGTCTGTGAGACTTTGATGTATCTCCCCCAATGTATATAGCATTAACTTACTAAACAAATGTTAAGGTCTCAGCTTTCATTTGTTCAACTAAAGGGACAATCCAGTTAAAATTAAAGTGCGCTTAACTGATTTTTACCCATCATTCTTAAAACAAGTGTAGTAATCTAAAGAGTTTAGAGAACACACAAGTTTAAAAAACCAAAAACAACCTATTGTTTAATCAGAGTGTTCCTTTAAGTCCCAAATAGAATGGGTTCTAACTGTTTACAGACTTGCAGAACACATGATGTTTCCTAATTGCCTGTGGCATTTTTGTCGAAAAAAAAGCAACAAATATTTTATCTGTATCTGGTAAATTAGCTGTGATATGGAAACGTTCACACTGCTGTCATATGAAAGAAAGGGAACCAGTCAGGCAGAAAAAAAGAATTATGCAGATTCCGAAGAAATGTGAGTTTGTACCATTATTGGATGTCATATGCATTCAAACTAGTGGCTGAGTACTTCAAGGGGACAAGAATGACAGCGGCAGAGGTAGTGCAACCAGAACCGTGGGCAATGGAGAAAAGCACCACGAAGTGATGATTTGTATTGTTTGTTGAAGTTGTACTCATCAATATAACAAAAAAAAAAAAAATGATTACAATTGCAAAAGAACAATAAATGTATAATGTAGCGGCCATTCCCTCCCCTCCTCCCCCCCATCCTTCCCGATCTATGTAATTCTTTTATTTGTGTAGTATCATAAACATGCCATATTTACTACAGTGATAATTGTTGGGAATTCAAAGTGAATTACAAATTTAAGGCCAAAATAGCCGAACTGGAAGAATCTCTGACATAGAGTATTTCTCCAGTTTCCCAACAAATTCTCAGTTCAGTGTTGGCAATCTGTAGAAATTTTGGAATTGTATAGCCTGGCTGCCAGTAGAGCGTTCTTTGGGTTTTTTATTTCTTGCTTTTCATTTTTTTTTTATTATTCTTTGTTTTTGTTGTTCATGGTAACAACATACAGGTTCACTTTGCCCCAACAGCATTCGTGAACTGTGAGTAAACTGAGTTTATCATAGTACAAAGCAAGTCTGAGATACTGCACATTTTTAGACTGATTGTTAAACAAAACAAGGTCTTCGTCAGGAACGTCGTGTGGTATGATGCGTGTATATGCAGTGAGGTCTTGAGGTTCTGACTGCTATATAGCAGGCTTCTCCATGAGTAGGAAATAGTGTAAACAAAGGAGGTTGGCAGTCGTATTTATTAGTGCGGTTATCATCCGCCATATGTATGGGCACGCATGTGGGTACCATGTGAGTGAATGTTAGAGTATGGCCAAATTCTACTAAGGAGATGTGCATATATCCCTATCCTCTGGGGAAAAGGGGGGGGGTAGAGGATTGTCAGATTGTCAGTATTTCTAGGCAGATGTCCCCACCGAAGTTGTGTAGGTGTGTTGAGTTATAGCGGGGGATTTAGATGCATCCGTCAGAGGTATGATATGGAATGTGTAAGGAGCAGGCAGTCAGTGTTTGAACAGTTAAAGAGCTACATTTGCTACGGTCATTTGTATTAAACTGAAACGTAAAACACATAAAGCTTATAAAACTTATAAAACATATAAAGCAGGCCAATTGGGTTAATAGGGCTACTGATCAGGCTTTCACGTCACAGAGTTCACCACTCCCCCAAGGATGAATGGTGCGATTCGGGAGACATCCCGGGCATGGCTGGGGGGCTGAGATGGCTGTGGTTTGGAAAAGCCCAAAGACTGTAGGATGTTTAGGACCTCTGGCGGTTTTGTTGCTTTGTAAGTCTTGCCGTCTGTAGTGACCATAAGGGACCTAGAGTATGTCTAACAATAGGTTATTCCTGCCTCCTGCAGGGCCTGGGTGGTAGGGCGCATGGATTTTTTTTACCATAGCAGGGTGGCTTTGCTCAGGTCTTGGAAGAAGGTGAGGGGATGGTTCTCAAATTGGAGTGGATTTTTCGCCTTAAGAGCATGTAGGAGCCTCTGTTTGTTAGCGAAGGTCTGGCAGCATAGGAAGATGTCCCATGGAACGTTCGTTGGTGCGCGAGATGTTGTGGAGATGCGGTACATGCCGTCGTATGCAAACTGTTTACAGATTTTTGCAGGTAGGACAGTGGATAGGAGCCTCATGAGGAAGTGAGGTAGCTCATCCATGGAAACAGAGTCTGGTACCCTGCGGATTTTAATATTTCTTGGTTGTCCCTTGTCCTCCAAGACATCCATTCTAATAGCAAGCTGTGAGTGTATTTCTTGCAGGTGCTGCATGGTTTCACCTTGTGCGGTCATGCCCTGCTTCACGTCTAAGATGTCTTCTTTGGCTGCCTGGAGTCTGTCTGTCATGGTCTGCAGCTCCATTTTTACCATATTCAGAGAAAATATCTTGGAGGTGTGCCAAAAGGTCATGAATGTCCTGTTTAGGTACCGGTGCTTCGATTTTGGGTAAGTCTGGGGTTGCTACCGTAGTAGTTTCCTCCATGGGAGGGTCTTGTGCTGGTTCAGGCCGCGTGGGTGTAATCCCTCTGGCTCTGGATGTGGAGGCCAGCATCTGGCCGTTGTCTTGATTGCTGCCAGTCTGAGCTGGAGTCGTTCTCTGTGATTTGCGTCCCATATTTGTACCCAGCCCAGGCTTGAAGGATATCCAAGGGAGACGAGGCCTGGTCAAAACAGTCGCTCATCCAGAGATCGGCACTGGATAGCCGTGGAAGTCCCCTAGCTCCGCCCCCGGGTTTTGTATTTCTTATGATTTAGGAAAGTATTTCCCAAATGAATGCTCAAAGAATACACTTTTTTCCAGCTTTTATTCAGGTTAAGATTTGAAGATAAGTGAGTAACCCAAGTAAATAGCTGACTGCTCATATTAACCAATTTGAAAATCTCGTAAGCCATTGTATTGAAAAGACAGTAAAAAATGTATTTCTAAAAAATGATGATGGCATCTGCTAAAAAAAATAGCCAAATTACAATGACGGATGTGTTTTCCAGACAACATAGTGAAAAAGAGCAAGTGTATTTTGCAGCCTTGCTTATGTATAGCAAAAACACATTTCAAAGTGCCATGTACTGTTTGACAGATAGGCATAGCCTTATACTATATAGTTGGTCTAGAGAAGTAGGCCTTCTAGTAATCGATAATATGTATAGATACACATTGCAAAGTATGAGTTGAGGATGGGGTGTGCAACGTTCATAGTTGGCAGGCCTGCAAGGAAAAGATGCATGTCCGCCCACTGAAGGAGCATGTCAGCCTGGAGTCAGGCATGCCAGGCTCACAGACAGCCTGCTGCCAACCCCCTTCATATAGGACCAATCAGAGAGAGCTGCTGAAGCACGTTCTGCATCATCTTAAAGCTTGTTCACAGTGCAAGCTCTTCTAATGCTGCCTGAGAGAACTAAATGGGGATTGCGGGACAGGATCCCGAAATCAGGAATGTCCTGACAAAATCATTTGATTTGGAGCTTTCGTTGACCGGTGACTTGCATGATAGTTTGAGTGTGCTTCAAAAATATCTTCCTTTGTTAACTTAAATACATTTCCAGACCTCCATATAAATAACTTTTTTTTATTCAATGGAAGTTTGCAGTGAGCTACGAGCAGCAATAACGAAAAATGATTATTAAAAAAAAAAAAAAAAATCACACTGAAAATTTTAAAAAATTTATATGTATATACAGTAAATTAACAGTAAATTAAAAAAAAGAATCAGGGGATTCCATAGCCAAAAGCTATGAGGTCAGGATTTACAGTAAGCAATACTCTATCTACTAATACACTAAGCACCAAAACAACTTTATAGAGTATATAGATTGTATATAGAGTGTATAGGTCATGTCCCTGGTGTTCATGCAGAACAGCCATTGTTTAAATTGCAGGGTTAGACAGGCAGGGACCTAGCACCTAGATTAATTCCTTTAAATTAAGTGGTATGGGTGCCAATAAAGTTAAAGTTGTTATGGTGCTTACATTGACCCTTAAATGTAGCTACAATATGGTTTTTTAAGTAGCTTTTCAATTTGTTTTTTTAATGCAGTTTATGGGAGCATGGTAAGGGTCCGTGCTTATGGTTCATGCTTACAGATTTACAAATGTGAAATGCCAATGGACCAAAAACCAAGCAACTTGGTAAGCCATCTGCAAAATGTTCATACAAAGTAATAGTTTATTACTATATTAAATACTGGGAAACAAATGTAATTCACTGCCTGTCTTCCTCCATAATGAGTTCTGAATTTAGGGCACAAATAGCCAAAATGGAAAAAGTCTCCCAGTCAGCTATGCTTCCAGATTGGTTACTTGATCCTAAAATTTTAAATTCGCTTTGACATCAATTTGAAGTCTCACTTTACTGAATAACCCTGATAGTGTATTAGTCTCAAGCAGACCATATCATTACAGAACACATATAGACTCATGCAATACACACTGTGCTTCTTTGTGATGGGGAAACAAACATTGCGTATTTAAATGGAGACAGTTGCTATGTGAAGTCAGCTGACCAAAAGTATTATTATGTCGCACCATGAATATATTTATCCCATGTAGACAGTGACACGCGGTTTGTGGAATCCTGCAAACAAAATGCCTCCAAAATAGCAGTTTGATGCCTACAGGGCAGTCGGATGAGGTGGCATCAGAAAAATGTGAAGACATTTACAGTGGTATTCGAGTCATGCTCACCTGTTTTAGGAACAGTACAGCAAAGAAATTGCAGTACTCTGTTACATTATTAACTATGTAGCTGCCATTCAATTGTAGCAAACACAAAGTCTCGGTTAGGGAATAAGAAACGATGATTAAAAAAAACAAAAAACACAACTATGTTTAAATCTGCCTTTATTCAGTGTTTAATGATGTGTTCAAAAAATATGTCTATAACTGGATTTAGTTCGAATAAATTTGCCTTTGTTGGACCTTGGAGTGCCTAAACCTTTCTTTGTTTTCTGCATATAACTCGATTTTTGTGATATATCTTAACTAGAACTAACTGGGAGTGAGGCTTTCATAGACTTATTGCAGTGGCGGAACTACAGCGGTCGCTGAGGTAGCGAGTGTGACTGGGCCCCCTGTGTTGCGACTGTAGGGGGAGTCCATGAGATGACCGACTGGCCACTTTAGGAGGCGGCAGGCTGTTCGCTAAGGCAGAGTAGGCACCTGCTTACCTGAATGGCAGGTGCCTATACAGTGTGTCCTGGAGAGTGCTGGGTATGGGCGGCGAGGGATTGCTTACGCTCCTGCTCTTTCTCACTGCTCCCTTTGTGCACACTCTGCGGTGAGGCTGGGTGCCGGAATACGACGTCACTCCGGCCCTGGCATCACTAAACGGTGTGTGAGGTAGCAGTGAGGAAGAAGAAGAAGATTAAAGCAGCCCAACACTAGGGAGAGGACCCCCTGGACCTCAGGGAGAGGACCCACACCACTGACCCCAAGGTAGGAAAGATGGTGGGCCTAAAAAAAAAAAAGTATAAATAAATTGAATTTGTGAGTGTGTGTGGGAGAATGTGTATGTGTGAGTGTGTCAGTGAGGTTGTCATTGAAAGTGTGTGTCTGTCAGGGAGTTTGTCATTGAGCTGTTTCAGAGAAGTATATGTAGACTCAGAGAGCACAGAACAAAAAGATTGTAAACATTATATATTTACTAATTATATAACTTTTCAGTGGATATGTAAACCATCTGTTTTGGTAATTCTATCTTCTGAGAGAATATTTAATTCTTGGTAAATGTAAGAAACAGAATCTGCTGTATTGTATACAACTTGGTTATTTAAGTCTTTTAATTCACCAAAATCCACTGTTTAGCAAATAAATTCCAAAGCAAAAATCTCTGATGCATGCTGAGCGGTGTTATATAATGCCGGCTGACATGAATTACTCAGTGACCTGACAATATTTCATTATCAATGCTCTGCTAGACAGACTACGCAACATACAGAACTAAGTGTAATATCCCTGAGAGGAAATAGATTTGCATGTTGCAGACAGTTGCTAATTATATAACTTTTTTACTGATTTCTGCCCTCATTTCTTAATGTACCCAGGAGTCCCACTTGAATTATTTAAAACAGTCTCACGGTGAGAAAAAAAAAATATCATTAGAAATCTAAATTTCTCTGAAAATGGGATGACGGCTGTAAGGAAAAGGTAGATTTTTAATTAATGAATAAACTGCCTTCAAGAAAGCAATTACTTTTGTACCATTTAAACTAATGTAAGGGTTGTCTGGCGCCTTTTAGCTCATCAGGCATGCATCTAATCATACAGAGAAGAGATATGATCACCAGTGCAGATGGTCTATTGGTCTTTATCAACAAATTGCCATCTATCTGGCTCTGAAACGTGTGCTTAACTGGAATTCACCAAAAAGAAACACTCCAAGCACCATAAACACTTCAAACCCGCTGCTAGAAGTTCTCTGGCACCATCCCACGATAAGATGGTAAACAGTTTTAGCAAGGTTGTCATATTTTCGTGAACTCCTAAAGACACACCTCTTCAACCAAACCTTCCCCAATACCTCATAACCATATCCCTGATTGGTTTCTCCAAGTTCAGCTCACCTTATTCCTATATTCTTCTCCCACTCTTCTGTGCTTCAGACTAATTTAACCTTCATTCTGGCTTCCACCTCTCCTCCAAAAGATGCAAATACAGCCATTAAAATCGAAGATTTACCAAGCTAGGTAATGCCTACTACACATCTGGTAACCTCTTATCTCCACTGGACACTTCCCCTCACCTCCACCTTGCTTCATCATGCAGTGTAGGTCATACTGAGAGGTCTCAAGAGCAGCACATTAAACAGCTGTTGAGTGAGTGAGCCATGAGTCGGTATGAGATTTGTGCAGATGTGTGGGTGGTGTTATGTCACTAAACTCCTTTTGTTTGCTTTTGCAACAAAAAATTATACTCCGGGTCGGATTAAGAGCCAATTGGGTCTGGTGCAGGCAATTTTGATGGGCCTAATTACAGAACCTTTCGACATAAAACACTAAAACAGTAATATCTCCCAAGCGTCATATATCTGATGGAGGTGGTGCTAGAAGAAAACTCACAGGATATATCTATAAGAAAACACATACCCTATGCTAATCTCTCGCTTTCACCTCTCAAGCAAATCTATACCCCCTGACAGGAGCATCCGCTGAAGCAAGTCATTGGTGGGAGTCGTAAAAGGATGGGCCACTGATGCGAATCACGTAGCCGTCACTGCTGAAAGGGACAGACATGCCCAGAAAGAGGGGGTGTCAGCTTAAAGAACTGGAAGGTCAGCGGCTGCCCCCAAATCATGCAGGCTGACCAACTAGGGGAATACTATGCAGACAGTGCCCTGAGCTTGGTGGAAATGCATCAAATGATGCGCTTGCTCTATGCTTTCTTAGGACTGTCCCCTAGTATTCAATTGCCCACTTCTCTCCATACCAGCAGGCAGAAGCTCCTGTTATACTTCTGGGACAGAAAAAGATGTAGATTTTGTGAATTTAGAAGAAAGGTGGCATGCCACAGTGTAAGAGACACAGAAGCAGCAAGATCATTTGCACAGTGTGCAAAGTCAGCTTTACCTTAAGTAATGCCATTGTCAGCCAGTCCACACATGTTTTCTTTCCGTACATCCCTCTTAAGTTTCCATACTTAATTTCCCCTGCATAAAGCAAGGGCATTTGAAGAATAGTAAGAGAAAAAGAAAAGGGGGGGGGGGGGCTGGGTTTGTTTTTTTGAGCTTATTCCATGGGAATGTGCCAGAAGCTTCAGCACCATTGGCCACTATGTACTCAGGTTATCCTATTCTATATGTTCCCATCTAAATCTTATATATCTGTTAACCGTTCCTGGGAATAGATGACAAAATGATAAAGCCGACAAGTAATCTAAAATAAATGTTTAAACCTTGATAATATTGTAAGTGTATGTACACAATTATTTTTTAATTTATTTCACAATTGCAGTTAGAAACACAGGTTTTTTTTCTTCTGCAATCAGATGTTTTATTTGGTGTTTCGGTGTAGTGGTCTTTAGACCAGGCTATGAATAAAGTCAACAAGTCAAAAGAGGCCATGGACTCATACCGAATTGGTACATCTGTTTGAAGGCACTTATTTAGAACTCGGGACTTTAGCACTCTGGAAGTTTAAGCTAAAAATAAAAGCTTTTCCTTAGATGTCAGATGCAGTTCTCTACAACAAACTAAGCAATTTACAGTTTATTTTCCTCTCACAGAAAAATAGAAAAACACTTGACTAAAGCCTTAGATTTTAGCTAGATTTTATTATTATATGAAGAGAACATGAATAAGTTCCACTCCATATACATAAACAACACAGCATTTAATCTCTTGTAGGCTCATCCTGAAATACTTATTTTTCTGTTATTTTCCTTGTTATTCTTGTCCCTCCCCTCCCATGACTCAGTTGGTAAAGATAGAAGAGAAAAAGAAAATGTACCAAATTTTCATACCTATTTTCTCACACTTTCAATGTAAATCATTGACACATAATAAGAAGTATGTTAGAGGCTGTTTCTTTAACCCCTTAAGGACCAAACTTCCGGAATAAAAGGGAATCATGACATGTCAGACATGTCATGTGTCCTTAAGGGGTTAAACTAGGGCCTTTTGTAAACCCTTGGCTGTTATAGGTTCCTATACGACCACAACCACTAATGTACAATGTCATAAGAACTTTGACACACAAAATACCTTGTAAACAGAATACCTTCCAAGAGAGGACTGACAAGGGAGGCAGGGGGGGGGGGGAGGGGGACACCTTCCCGTTGGGCCATTACCATAAATGTTTTGTAGCCAGAGCTGAATTAATCATAAGGCAACACTAGGCTGTGCTTAGGGCCTCGGGGTAAGACAGGGGCCCTATAAACTATAACTTTGATTGGATGAACCAAACTGGAAACCTGCCTAGGGACTTGTGGGATCCTAAACTTTCTCTGGTTTTAGCAACATTTTCTGTTAATTGAAAACCGTGGAAGATACATTTGGATGTACATTGCTATAGTACTGCAAGGCTTGTCAGGAATTGTGCAGAGCTTTTGCTTGCTACGCCGTGTGTGGATCTGCGCCTGGGCTGGTGGCCAATAATCTCTATGATAACCATATCTGGACTAACCCACTGGTATATTTCCCAGGAGCAGGCAATATCTTGGGCCGACCGTGCTAGACTATAATGAATATGTATGTAGTAGTAGTTCTTGCAAATGAATCGAGACAAGGGGGCAATGGACAGGTGAGTATTGTGAGAAAATGGGACTTTCTTTAAGCTCCACCGTTTATCAAAATATGTCAAGTGGAGGAAAAATACATAAGACAAAGTAGTCCCTATATTGCCTTATTTTATGTGAAGTAGAACAGAAAGTAAGAAAAGAAGACTAGATTAAGAGTAAGGAAGAGAAGAGGAATGCATAGAAAAAAAGATAAATGTGGGGTGACAGAGCCGCTTTAGGCATGCGGAGATCTCGGCCAATGCTTTCTCATGCTGTGCAGGTCATTCATAGGGATGGAATGTCACAATTCACAACTTCAGCAGCCTAAGTCTGTCAAACCCATATATCATCTGTACATTATGAGTGGGTCTACTGAGAAATTATTAAATGCTCTCCCATGCCTCTGCATACAAGTACATATATATATATATATATGTGTGTGTCTCTTGTAACATTTGCACATACTAAATAAAAACATCAACGTATTTAACCAGACAATATATTTAGTTTTCAACCATTTGCAAGGATCTACATTTAAATGCATTCCATGTTAGAAATTAATACTTTCTGATATGTAAAAAGTTAACCCATTTCCATGGATCCTTATCTTCTGTCCATGAAAAATAAACATGAATTTGAAAACTGAAGAAACACAGAAAAACAAACACATCCTCTGAGCAGGAGGGCACTGATAAAAATTACTGAATCAAATTTAACTTAGAGATTTACATCCCGTGTGTCAACTCTGACAGTCAATGTGATTGAAGAGGTTTACAAATCAATTGCTTGCAATTAGCCTCTGAAAATCATATGTGAAAACATAACTAACTCTTGAATAGCAATTATGCTAAAATATAATCAAACATTCATACATGCAAAAATTGTCATACTGATCCATTGACTTTATATTGAGATGTAATGATCTAATATGTTTTACCTTCAAATCAGACATGATACAGTTAGTAAGTATGGATTAACTATCCACAATATATGGCAATAAGCATAGATAATTGGAAAGGACGCCTGTGAGCAGGGAGGCTAATGTATAAGCCTGAAAGAGAGAATTAATGTTTGTTTTTTTGAATATAAGATGTTGCAGTGGCCTTGTGAAGCCCAGGCAGAACATACTTTGCTGTACTTGACAATGATTAGCCTTGTAGCTCTCTGCAATACGGAGGCCCGAAGAGCTATTGTCATTAGTGATTACTGTCACATAAAGCATTAGTGTCAGCTTGATTAAAAACCACAAACCTTGGGAACTGGAGAAATATTTACACAAACTGCATGTGAAGCTTAACACGTTGTTTTGTGCTATCAGAACTTGCACCGCGGTTAAAGCACAAAAATGAAAAGTGGCTGTGGGGGCGAGAGAAGGTGTATGGCTGGGGGGCTGGATATCTGGCTGAGGGCAAATTACTGTGAGAGAAATGAAAGTCAGCTGATAGGCATGGGGGAGCTGGAAGAGATACACAAGAATGGGGTAGGAGTCACATGGAGGCTGGCAGAAACAGTGGTGCTCAAAGACTCCTGGGTGACAGACATGAGATGGCTGGGAAAAAATGAGGAGTCAAGAAGAGGAATTTATACTGAGCACTAAAGTACTGCTAAGTGACATCTACATGTGAAAAAAATAATACAATTCTTTAAAGGGATACCATAAGTGCCAGGAATACAAAGCTGTATTCCTTGCACTATAGCTGAAGTGGTCTGGATGCCTACAGTGTCCCTTTAAAACAACCTTTTTATATAACGAGTTGCAAAAAGGAAGAGGACATTGGAAGCTTATTAACAGTCGTTCACAGCCTCCAAAAAGGAGGTCCATAAACTTTGTCCAACCACCCCTTTGTGGGGTCATTAGTGTATAGAATTAACTGTTTGTTCATAGTGAAAAGTCTATTGAAGTCACCAAATTTGATATTTAGTTGTGGGTGACAGAATCTAACACATATGTTCTATATAGCATTTCATCTGCCTCCCCCCTCCCTCGCGCCCCACCGTGGTGGTCAATAAAGGGTTAAAAACCCTTTATTTACTTACCTTAACCCAGTGCCGGTGTCCCTCAGCTCTGGGTCGCGGCTCTGCCTCCTCCGATGTCCCACGACAAGCAGGCGCTAATGCGAATTAGACCCTCCATAGGAAAGCATTGAATCAATGTTTTCCTATGGGGATATAGCGGACGCTGGATGTCTTCCTGCAGAGCGTGAGGACGTCCAGCGTCAGACCAAAGGTGCCTTTGTATGCAGGAAGAGCCTCCAGTCACCTGAAGCAGACTTAGAGTTGCAATGTAAACATTGTTGTTTCTCTGGAACAGCAATGTTTAACATTGCAGCATTAAGTGCAATGGGGACACTCCACCCAGACCACTTCAATGAGCTGAAGTGGTCTGGATGCCTACAGTGTCCCTTTAAAAAAACCTTTTTATATAACGAGTTGCAAAAAGGAAGAGGACATTGGAAGCTTATTAACAGTCGTTCACAGCCTCCAAAAAGGAGGTCCATAAACTTTGTCCAACCACCCCTTTGTGGGGTCATTAGTGTATAGAATTAACTGTTTGTTCATAGTGAAAAGTCTATTGAAGTCACCAAATTTGATATTTAGTTGTGGGTGACAGAATCTAACACATATGTTCTATATAGCATTTCATTCTAACAAAATCACCTGCCAATGCATAGTTTAATTGGTTTAACAACGTTTTCTTCTCTGTCTGGAACCATAGTGCAGAGCAGAACGTCAATTAACAAAATTTTTAAAGGGACACTATAGTCACCAGAACAACTTTAGCTTAATGAAGCAGTTTTGGTGCATAGAACATGCCCCTGCAGCCTCACTGCTCAATCCTATGCCATTTAGGAGTTAAATCCCTTTGTTTATGAACCCTAGTCACACCTCCCTGCATGTGACTTGCATAGCTTTCCATAAACACTTCCTGTAAAGAGAGCCCTATTTAGGCTTTCTTTATTGCAAGTTCTGTTTAATTAAGATTTTCTTATCCCCTGCTATGTTAATACCTTGCTAGACCCTGCAAGAGCCTCCTGTATGTGATAAAAGTTCAATTTAGAGATTGAGATACAATTATTTAAGGTAAATTACATTTGTTTGAAAGTGAAACCAGTTTTTTTTTTATGCAGGCTCTGTCAATCAGGGGAGGTGTGGCTAGGGCTGCATAAACAGAAACAAAGTGATTTAACTCCTAAATGACAATGAATTGAGCAGTGAAATTGCAAGGGAATGATCTATACACTAAAACTGCTTTATTTATCTAAAGTAATTTAGGTGACTATAGTGTTCCTTTAATTATAACAGAGGCAGAGTTTCAATACATCAGTTTGGATCTCAGATATTAAGTACAAAGTACATATATGAAAGCAATTTGGCTAGTATAGTTAGAATTTGACATCCCCCATGTCCAGCCCAAGTTTTATTTTTCAGTTTATCAAGTATATGAGGCTTATTATTTATATATAACTTATTAACTTTTATGGGATATCCGCCCTAGTTATTAACTTGGTACCATCAGCTACTCACATTTTTATTCAATTTACATGTTGTATAAATATTTACATTTTACTTGGATTCCCCTTTTTTATTTTTCTATTGATTTCTATAATTATTCTAAAACATTATTATGCTAAAGGTATCAGAGATCTCTTACCCGATATCCTCTCCAGAACGACTGTATAATTAAAGTTGCCTCTTCCTCAGACAGCAGTAATGACAGGGGAATGGGCTTCCTTGGACTAGAATAGAAAGGTCACTTGTTTTATTTGTGTTCGGTAAAAATTACAATGTTAAAATTGAACATTTCCTTTTGCTTAAGATTACATGCACATAAATACAGGGATGCTCATTCATCACTAACGCCTCCTTAATGAGGTAGCAATATTCTAGCCCAGCCTTTTAGTAATACTGTGCCAAAACAAGATTTTGAAGTCCCGTGGTGTGTTGAGGTGTGTATGCTGCCGTATTTTGCTTGTGTTATTTAAGACTTCTGCAGTTGATTTGTAGGGTTGTACATATTGTAGGCTGTTATATTGTATACGTTCATGAATAGTTTGTGGTATTGTGTATGATACCTATAAATGTGGGCTGTGTATGGGGGATGCTTGTGTAATTGTGTGTGGATGCTATATTGCATTGTGTGTTTGGTGTGTGTGTGGCTGCTTGGGGTATTGCATGTTAGAGGATGCTTGTGTTTGTGTGTGTATGTGGATTGTCAGTGGTGTTGTGGTTATTGAGACTGTGTTTGTGTATGGGCTGTTTGTATTATTTATATGAGGGGGAGACTTCTTCTGCAGCTATGTGTTGATCAAGCAGTGTGGGGTCCAGTGGGGACCGGGCTGGCCAGATACAGGTCAAGGGCAGGAGCTGCGATAGCTGCTGCGGGCTGCTCTACTTCAGTGCGGATTCCCGTTCACAAAGGCTGGGATGAAATGATCTGAGATTACTTTCTGTAAGTGCTGCAATGCGTAAATTGAGCATTGTCCCTCACAACTCAGCTTGCTCTAAGGACTCCTGATAGGCCAGAGTTCGTTTGGCTCTGGTAGCCCAAGTGCTGTGCAAAGGCACAACCACCATAGTTTGCTGACCCTTATTCTAGTCTATGTATAAAACTGTGAGTGCTTAAAGGAACACTACATGGTCAAGAACACAAACATATTCCTGACTATTAAAAACACCATTTGGCCCTCTGACCCCCTACTTTGCCTCCTTAAATATAGTAAAATCTTACCTTTATTCCAATCTGCTGCTGCACGCTCTGCCCCTGATCTGCCTCCTTGTCTGACATCATCAGAATTGGTGATCTCAGCAAATCACAATGCTTTCACATAAAAAAGCGCTGGATTGGCTGAGCTTGTCAAGGAGGCAGATCAGGGGCCGAGCTAGCACAAACCAAACACTGCCCTGGCCAATCAGCATCTCCTCATAGGGATGCATTGAATCAATGCATCTCTATGAGGAAATGTCAGTGTCTGCATGCAGAGGGTGGAGACACTGAATGGCAGTGCTGCACACTATGCAGCACTGCCCCTGGAAGCACCTCTAGCAGCCATCTGAGGAGTGGCCAGTAAGGTTATCACTAGGCTCTAATGTAAACACTGTATTTTCTCTGAATAGACAGTGTTTACAGCAAAAAGCCTAAAGGGAATTATTGTACTTACCAGAACAAATACAATAAGCTGTAGTTGTTCTGGTGACTTGCACATTTCATCAGAGTGTCTGTATGTATTGATTGTGTTGTGTCTGTGGTGGATGAATTTTGTGTATATGTCCCCCCCCCTCTGCCGTCTTTGGTAATCCAATGGAGGGTGAGCAGGATCCCTGGAGGTCTAGTGGTGTGTGAGCTGCATCCCTGGTGGTCTACAGAGCTCCATTGACTGCATCAATATCAGATACAGACCACTTTAAGAACTCGCTTTCTTAAGTGGTCTGTATCTGGTACTGGTACAGACCACAATGCTGTGTGGAGTGAAGAGTCACATGTCCACGAAGGAAGATCGTTTGATCTCCCTGTCTTATCCTAGGCCATAGTAGGCCGTCTTGGTCGCCTAATAGATAATCAGGCTCAAGATAATGGCATCCAGATCCAAAACGCTGGCTGTTGTTATGAAGTATAAAGTGACTATTTAAAGGGTTACTCCAAATGTCATGACTATTACAGCCTGCTGTAGTGTTTATGCTAAAATACAAATTAGGGAACAGCACAAACACACAAAAATGCAGGAATTGATTTAACACAAAAATGCAGGAATTGATTTAACACAAAAATGCAGGAAAGCATTAATTGAGAAGAGTCTCTGGAAGGAAGTAAGTATTGCAGTTAGCATGCTAATATCCCATGTTAAAATTAGTGTAGGACCAACCAATATTGGGGTACTGTGAAATATGGTCATATGGTAAAACTGAATCCCTATATTTGTTTGCTGGGATAAGTGATTTTAAGTCTATATTAAAACTATATTTTTCTTGTGTGCTGTTTTTCTCATATGTATTTTGTATATATTGTTTGGTCTTTACGACAGCACCATTGCTTAGAAATGCATGTTCCAAATACACAGGCAGAGGTAGCATGAGGGGAGCACAAAGAGTGAGCTGCTCCACACCCCACACTAACATCAGCCAGCAGCAGACCCAGAACCCCAAGCAAGCCAACCTTCTGGGCATAAAAGGTATGCTAACAGGAGGGTGGCTTCAAATATAAAAATTATCACATGTATGTGTCTATGTGTGTCAGTGTGTGTGTATGTGTGTGTATGTGTGTCAGTTCAAGACCAAAGAGCTGTCCAAGGATGTCAGGGATAAGATTGTAGACCTACACATGGTTGAATGGGCTCCAAGACCATCACAAAGCAGCTTGGTGAGAATATGACAACAGTTGGTACGATTATTCACAAATGGAAAAAACAGTCTCCCTCGGTCTGGTGCTCCATGCAAGACCTCACCTCGTGGAGTTTTAATGATCATGAAAATAGTGAGGAATCAGACCAGAACTATATGGGAGGATCTTGTTAATAATCTCAAGGCAGCTGGGACCATAGTCACCAAGAAAACAATTGGTAACACACTACGCTGTGAAGGACAGAAATCCTGCAGCGCCGGCAAGGTCCCCTTGGTCAAGAAAGCACATGTACCGGCCCGTCTGAAGTTTGCCAATGAACATCTGAATGATTCAGAGGAGAACTGGGTGAACATGTTGTGGTGAAATGAGACCCAATATTTTCCCAATATTCTAATCAGAGGCTTCTCAAACACTCCAGACACATAGAGCACTTCAGCAACCTTAAGTGCTTTATGCATACCAACATTGGGAGGTGTGCAATCAGGAGGACACCCATAATGGACTGGTCTGCGTGGCAGCGTGTCTGACCAGCCACCTACCAATAGCACCATGCAAGGTGCGTTGGTGGAGCGAGGTCTGCATAATCCTAGTGCCCGCTTGACATCATGGACTGTTTCCTGTTGTCACTAGATGTGAATCACCACAGAACGGGAAGCGGGACAGGACCATGAAATCAGGACCATCCTGCCAAAAGCCAGACTGTTGGGGGGCCTGCTTTATGTATGTGGAATGTTTGTCTTTAATATTTTATTATTTATTTGTATAAACTAGACTAAGAAATTCACTTTGATTACAGATTGCTTTTTTTACCCATGAGTTAATAATCAATTCAGTATGAGGCAAATCGAGCTTCTGTGTGACGCAGTATCAAAAAAATTAGCTTATTCAATATTGATGCCTTACTGCTGACTGACATTAAAAGCAGCCATTGGTTATTGCAGTAAATTGATAGCCTGCTAATGTGTACATGCCAAGGATATTGATTGCTTAAAATTGCAGGGGTTTTCATTTGTTATCTATGTTGTGTAATAAAGGGAGGTCGAGACTACAACAGCCATGAACTGATGTGGCACCATCATCAGAGATTGTTAATGCACGTATCTGCTTATACTTTGTGTAGATCATTTATTGAATCTGGTCAGCGCTAGTTTACACAACATGAATACACAACTTCTGGCTAACCCTTGTTTTATTTGGATGTGTTGGTCACATTGCGTTATCATAGTGTACAAATGACTTGGAGAGGATCTGCATAGAGGAGTGGGACAAAATCACTCCTGAGATGTGTGCAAACCTGGTGGCCTAATACAAGTAATGTCTGACCTCTTTGATTGCAAACAAGGGTTTTACCACCAAGTACTAAGTCAAAGGGGTCAAATACTTATTTCACTCATTGACATGCAAATCAATTTATAACTTTTTTGACATGCGTTTTTCTGGATTTTTTTTCCTTATTTTGTCTCTCACTGTTAAAATACACCTACCATTAAAATTATAGAATGATAATTTCTTTGTCAGTGGGCAAACGTTCAAAGTCAGCACGGGATTAAATACTTTTTTCCCTGTATGCGTCAGTGTGTATATCTGTGTTTGTGTATGTGTGTATCTGTGTGTGTGTCTATATGTTAATGTGTGTATCTGTATGTCAGTGTTTATGTGTCATGTGCATCTGCGTGTCAGGATGTGCACCTGTGCATGTGTGTGCATCAGTGAGTGCATCTGTGTGTGTATATGTCGGTGTATGCATGTGTCAAAGTGTGTATATATGTCAGACTCAGGCCTGGGGGCGATATGGCTGTACAGGGCACAGGCCCTGGCCCCACAGTCCCAATGTGCACATATATATATATCAATGATTATCACTATATATATATATATATATGTGCCCCTGCGGGCCCCTGTCTGTCTGTATACTACATAGGGAGCCCAGCCAGCTCCACTTTCTAGCAGCTCCCCTCTCTCTAACTTACGTGAGCCTTTGTGCTGTTAAAGTGTTGCCACAGATTACCATGGCATCCCTCTGCATGGCACACACCTGTCTCGCGAGAGTTAGAGGAGCAGATGTAAAGTGAAAATGGCATTGGCTGGGCCCCCTCTGTAGTATATAGCCCCTGGCTCCCTGCACCATGACACTGACCAGCAGGGGATGTAATTTTCCCCTTCCCTGGCCACAGGTAAGAAGCAGGGAGGAAGAATAAAAATAAATGTATTAAATTAAATGTAAAAAAATATAAAAATATTATGTTTCAATATAATACTGCAACTTTTACACACTGCATTCACTACACAAACACACACTCTGCATTCACTATACATACACTACATTTACTGTATACACACTGCATCCACTACACACACACTGCATTCACTATACATACACTACATTTACTATACACACACTGCATTCACTATACATACACTACATTTACTATACACACACTGCATCCACTACACACACACTACACAAACACTCTGCAATCACTACATCCACTGCACACACTACACACACTGCATCCATTACACAAACATACAATCTCCATTCACTATACAAACACACACTCTGCATCCACTACATTATTAATATTCATTTGAATGGCAAAGCATATATGCCTTTGCTTAGTTCATTCTATTCTGAGGATACAAGGATATGCGTCCTGCAATCAATGTGTAGGATAATAAAAAAAACTACAATATTAAAGGACCACTATAGGCACCCAGACCACTTCAGCTTAATGAAGTGGTCTGGGTGCCAGGTCCATCTAGGTTTAACCCTTTTTGCTGTAAACATAGCAGTTTCGGAGAAACTGCTATGTTTACCTATGGGTTAATCCAGCCTCTAGTGGCTGTCTCACAGTGAGAAAACGCCAGCGTCCATAGGAAAGCATTATCAATGCGCATGCACATTCAGCCGATGACGGAAGAAGAGGGAGGAGAGTCCCAGCGCAGAGGGAGCCCGGCGCTGGAAAAAAGGTAAGGGATTAACCCCTTCCTCCCCCCTGAGCCCGACGGGAATGGGACCCTGAGGGTGCCACTATAGTGCCAGGAAAATGAGTATGTTTTCCTGGCACTATAGTGGTTCTTTAACAATAACGCATATACTATCGTGGACAATAATCGGCACTGCAACGTATTACACAATGCTTACTTTGTTGCTTTTGAGACATTTCAGCTACATTTTGCAAATGGGCTAGAATGTAAAACGTACTTGCAGAAGATTGAGTCCAGCACTGGATCCGTAGTGAGAGGTTCACTTTATTCTGTGAAGGATTATTGCTGTGACAATTGCTTTAGCTCCATGGGGAGCATTAGAAAAATGCAGAGAAATCACGCAGATTCCAAAACTGAACAGAAACCGGTTGACTTGAGTTACAATTGTTACATCTCCAGGGAAATCATTGGGCTGCACATAGGCTGAGCATGCGAGACGATTTTATTAATACAAGGCAATAGTGCATAAGGTACATAGGTCTCAATTTAATATTTTTGAATAAGCTTTTCAAATGATTTAATATTTTTAGGTAAACTTTTAAAAGCGCTTAATATTATTAAAAACATGTAAATATTTAGATTTTTTTAATATAGATATGTATCTGTTATATATATAATATATTTCTCATACTTTAATATTAAGATCAATTTTTTCCTTAAAGTTTTACCAAAAATATTAACAAATTCTCAAATCTATGCTATTTATCAAAATTCTAAAAAAGGATCGAACAAACAGGAAATAAAAAATGCAGTCGACAAATGAAATGTTTACTGGTTTCAGGGTACCTACCTAACCCCCGGGACCTAAAGCGACTGCCAAGGGTCACCTTATAGTTAATCTTGCTCTGCCTCCTGTGTGGGTTATAAGGCTAGACAGCAAAGTAAATATGAGTCAAGTATAATGTTTCAATGCAGACGTCTCTAGAACGTAGTAGTTCAATCCACAGAGTGGTTTATCAGAGGGACAGGTCAGTCACCTTGTCGCATTTGCTGTTGGAATTAGAAAGCATGCCAACGCTGTTACGGTTTATTAACAACAAATATGCAACTGGCTGCGGGGCATTTGAAAATAGAATGGCAACTGCAAAACTTCAGCCATCGAAGAGAAAACGAGGAGAGAAGGGAATCTGTCATCACTCGTTTAAATCCACAATACGAGATCTTGTATCACGCAGGAGCTTATTCACTAAAATGTGAATTGTGTGCAAAAAATGAAACATTAAGAACAAAATAGTCTAAGTAATAACTAATCAGAAGGTTAATATATTATTATTAATATTACCTTCACTAGATTCTTTGTTTTAAATAAAAGAGAAACCTGACATGACACTTAAAAATGGTATTTGTAAGGAAAAATGGTATTTGTGTGTGTGAATAATGCCACATTTACACCAATTATTTGTGTTTTACAGGGAAGCCCAGACAGTTTTTGCACGCTGCAAATAATACTTGTAGTGTAGTCTCTATGCACAGAGCCCTCTATTCCCTTTCCGCCATCTCTGACTGTTAGAAAGCAGACACAATCGCCCAGCTGTTTCGCAGATAACTCCCTAATTTGGTATCCTTACATGGGACTGCCATATAAAAGGATACCAGATAAGGGAGATATCTGCTAAACAGCGCCCTAATGTATTATTATTAAATATGGCATTCCCGCATAAGGGTACCAATTTAGGGAGTAACCTAGTAGCCTTTTTCTTAATTATGATCTATCAGCTGTTTAGTAGATAGTACCCTAATTTGCTACCTTATGTGGGATCGCTGTATTTACGGTTATCAGATTAGGGAACTATGTATTAAAGATGGAAACTAAGGAAAGTACTTTTTGAAAAAAAATTTTTCAGTTGTTTAGTAGACAACTTCCAAATTTGCCATCATTCGTAAAATGAATAAATCCGAAATGAATTGATTCGTTATGTTTATTTGTTTTAATTTCGTTTTCGTGTTGCGGTTATTCAGAAATTTTGATGAAATTGAATATGATCCAAAACATGTTGCGCAACTCTAACAATTTCCTTGGCTGGCAAAATAAACTTGACCCTAAGGTAGAAGGGAACACACCACCCCAACTCCAGAGGCAAAAACCAAAGAGCCTTCAGTGATTCGAGTTTAAATTGCCAACCGAATTACAACGGATTAAAAATGAATGTACTAGTATGCAGTTTGGTGCGGTTGAATTGACATGAGCCAGTGTCATTACAAAACGAAGTGGCGGAGAAGTGAACAGCATGCCCAATGCCGCTAAAAGTGAGCAAGAAGTGGTTGCCTGGTGAGTATTCTCTAGAACCATGATGGAGGGGGAATTTTATTTAAGAGACACAGATGACCCTTCAGAGATCCCAAAAGTCAACACACAATGAAAGGCATGCCCTAGGAAGGGCAGATGTAAATATTTCTGTTGAGCACCATATTGGACAAACCAAGATGGCGGTGCCATGAATAAAGACCCAATGGAACCAGCAAGTTTGGAAAAAAAAAGATAATTAGCACTGGTCACTTGCCCACTTACAAGCATTGGGAGTTAGGGGGACCCCAGGAGATGCAGGAATTAGGTAATTTAGGTTACTGTCTGTAGCTTTGGTAATGGTGGAGGTATGGCCGCAGTCCACATTAAGTAATATTATTACCCAATGTGTATTTACTGACGATGCCCACTGAAACCTATTGGGTGTATGAGTGGAAAAACTAGGTCCCGTTACCCTGCTGGGCCCAATAAAGGTTGTTTAAAGTAGGATGCAGACGAATATTTGGTGTTTTATAAATCATAATAATAGCAGGCAAGAAAATGCACAATCGCCTAGACTTCGAATGTGTAATATTGCACACCCTCATATGGAGTAGCTGTGAATCTGGATGTTATTGCATAACAGATGCTGCAATGGTAAAGAATAATCAGAATACCATACATTTCAATTTAACTTGTAATGTTTGCTTACTAGCAGAATGTTTAGTTAACTTTTTGCTTGTTTGTTTTTTCTATAAAATGCTTTCCTCCTCCTCCTCCTCCTCCTCCTCCTCCTGTAAATGAGGTGACGCATCCTGGCTTTTATTTCTGTTGATGTAAGTTAGCAGGTGAAGGAACAGCAGGGAGGAAGCGTATTTATGCTGATTAAGCAATTGTATGACAAGTAATGAGTGGTTAAGCACAGGAGCCTTTGTAGAATGATAATCTGCATTCAGAGAGCACAATTCTGCATTAATTACTAAACTCCAGGTGCGTTTACTTAGCTTCTGATAGATTTTAATTTTTCAGAAGAGATTGAATTGTGGATGCAATACAATGTTACATTATATGTGGGTGAGGGGTGGAGTGAAGGCAGAAAGACAATGGGATGGGTAGTTATAGAGGTACCGATCAGGAGTCACGTATATTTTGGGGGATGTATGTTAAAGTGAAATCCCATGTGTAAGTTTTTCTATTGTTGGTTTGAAAGATATGCTGCACTCTGAAAACTCATCCTTAAAGGGGAACTGCTTTTTACCACTCTATTATGTTTACCTGTCCCTTTAAAAGTATCAATTATGTGTTTGTAAGGGTCTGAAAAATATTTCTGAGAGGGTTATTCACTAAACCGAGAATTCAGTGAATTTCAACTTGAAAGGTATATTTATTAAACACAGGATTTTGTCCACATGGATAAAATCCAGTAAAAATGACCGAATTCCGACCACAATGGCAATTCTCAGATTTACTAAAGCCAGCTGCAGTTAGGATTTGTTTGGTACAATCGATTCTGTAACATTTGTTTTGAAAATCACTGATATCAGCATCTAAACCATGGACTAGGATATTTATCCGGCAGGATGCACATTCGCCAATTATTATCCACTTGTGGAGGACAGTTACAAACAGATGTATTTAGGAAGCCTACTGACAGCAACAGACTGCAACAGCTTGCATTATGGTCCCTATCGAGAAGCCAACTCAAATGAGTTAAAATAATTGTATCGAGATAAAAGTGATCTACAACTTGAGGAAGAGATTTACATAGTGAGGATATCCAAGTAACCTTAATTCCGAGGTCGCTGAAGTCACAAAGGTGGACAGAATAACACTGCTGAAGCCAAAAGGATCCAAGAGACAGGTCAAAGAGAATAGATTGAAGTTTGTTACAAAATACAGCACGTGGTCCTCTAAAGCTGTAAAGATAATTTTTACCCGTTATCCGTCCGATCGCCATTTGCTGAATACAGACGCACGCGCGCTTTCTTCAGTGAACCTGTTCGTCTAATTTCATTCAAACGCTTAGGTAGCCTCATTCGACCTTTTATGTTCGGATGTTTTACCGCGAACGCACTTGTAACCTGGCGTTCGTCTACACAAACTCTTCTGATCTCCCCTTTCGGGAATTTTGCCGCTCACGGCGGCCATTTTACTGGCTTTTCCCTCGTTCTGAACCTAGTACTGCCCCCCCAACAGCCAGAACTCGGAGTTGGGGTTTAGTTTTAGTGGCGGTCGGACGGCTCTCTGTCTCTCCTGATTTTACTGCATTATATCATTGTCTGTGAGTAATAGTTTTGCCTTATCCCATTAGATACCCCCCCTTTTTGTGGGTTAATCAACCCTTCTCTCTAGGTTAATTATTCTCATACTACTTTATTACTCCTGTCAACTTTAATAGCATAGTCACTATGCCTTCTGACAAAGATGCTCCCACACCCTCTGGGTTAATATCCCCAATCAAGGTGGCTTTAAGGCACCTTCAGGTGTGTCTGACGATGGAGTGGGTTCCCCCGCTGAGTTTGATACCTCTGCTGATATGCAGACTCTGATTGACAACACTATGTCACAGGCCATGACTAAAGCCCTTATGTCGGCCATGGGATTGATGTCTGACTCGCTATCACAGACATTTACGCATGCCTTGATTCAGGCACAGAAATCGGCTCAGCCGACTGTTGCCCAGGTTTTGCCTGTCACGAACCCTTGTGCAAGCTCATGCCGGCCGCAAGGCCTTGGCTACGGTAAAACACTCCTCAATGTCACAGATGGACAAATTTACACCTGTCACAGATGGCGCGACTAATCTGCCACCGTGCAAAAGAGCCACTAGCCAGGCAAAATCGGCTAGATTATGGAAAAGGACAAAAGCCCAACTAGATTCTGAGTCAGATCTCAGCGATATTGAGGAGGAGGCCTATATTGATTCGGAAGATCCATCGGATCCTGAATCAGATAGCCTGGTCGAGGAATACGATCCTTCAAAAGACTGTAATATGCTTCAATCTGATAAATATAACGTGGAGCATAAGGCCCCAGGGGACACAGATACAATTTTAGACCCCATGGGGGACCCCGATGAGCTGCGTCACCCGCGGTCAGCGGAATGGTCCCCCTCGAACCATGTGGCCAGGTATATAGCGTCAAGAGTACGCAAGCCTTTAGATAAGGCGACGCAAAATAAACTACGGGCAGAATGCCCACCCCCCACGGTCCCAGATGATGCCTGCAGTTGACCCGAAAATTATCAAATTCTTGGGAAAGACAGGCTGGAAGCCTAATAAAGGTTTACACTTTTCCCTGCGCAACTGCCAGGATAAAGTCTTAGACATCTTGGGCCCGGCAACCAAGATATTTGATGTGGTCGAAGACGACCAAGAGCTGGATCGTGCTGCCATAAGTGAATGGATTCAACAAGTTATTTGCTTGATTGGCAATGCCAACACTGCGATGGCCATAGACCTTTTCGCTTACCGCTTGAATACACAACTTCCCAGATTTTTCAGCTGGAGACCGGACCCATCAGCACTGGCAACAGATACTTTCACCTAAGACTGGTCGTCCGCAAGGAACTATGCCTTTCCACCATTTGCGTTGATCCCCCGTTGCCTACTACAATTACAACGCCAGACGGGAACTCTGGTGATTGTGGCACCATTATGGCCTTCCCAACCATGGTTTCCTCCCCTCCTAGAGATGGCGATAGACGTACCCCGCATCCTCCCACACCTCGAGTACCTGCTTCAGGACCCGGACGGGTCACCTCACCCCCTGGTCCAGCAAGGCCTACTACATCTCACAGTGTGGCTGGTTTCAGGGGACCTTGGTCAATCGAGGGAATTTCGGAATCAACTCTCCACCTTCTCGAGGGCGCATGGGCACCCGGCACGAGACAGCCTTATAAGTCTACTTGGAACAGATGGCGTGATTGGTGCCTGGAACGAGATTTGGATCCCATATCGGCTCCTCTGACTTCGATTCTCCACTTCCTAACCTCATTATTTGATGATGGCAAAGCCTACCGTACAATAAACCTCTACCGATTTCGGCTGCACACCAAGGTGTAGATGGAGCTCCGATCGGACGCCACCCGCTGGTAAGTAGACTCCTATGCGGCATCAGATTTGCACGTCCCCCACTACCATGCTATTCTGTACTATGGGACGTCTCCATCATCCTCAATTTTCTCGAATCATGGCCAAGCAATACCTCTCTATCCCTGAAACAGCTGTCAGCAAAGCTAGACATGCTCCTCTGCCTCATATCCTGCAAGAGGGTTTCCGACGTCAGAGCTCTGGACATTACTGCTCGTTCCTACACCCCGGAAGGGGTCAGTTTCGATATCTCTCGAAGAACGAAGATGTCATCAAAGAAAGTGATAGGCCTTTCTTATGCCCGGTCACATGCCTACAAACTTATGAACTTCGCACCTCCGCATTCCGGGACCCAGTGAAACACAAACTTTTTGTTTCCTTCCAAAAACCACATCTACCAGTGTGTACCCCTACCCTGGCTCACTGGGTTAAATGGATTATGTCCCTAGCGAGAATTGACACCTCACTATTCTCACCTAATTCAGTACGAGGAGCGATGGCTTCCAAGGCCTCCTCGATTGGTTGTCGTCTTGAGGACATTTTGAAGGCGGCCGACTGATCCTCAGAGTCTACCTTCCGTGACTTTTACTTTAAACCCATACAACACTTTGCGGGAACGGTAGTCTCTCAGCTTTAAACCAGCATAACAGGAGCCTCCGTGTCTTAATAAAATTCACAGATTTTACTATTACCATGACGTAAAGTTGATGTGGAATTATTAAAAATTACTATTGTACTTGTATTGAATTATTGTACTAACTCCATTTTAACTTTATACTGTGACTTCCTCCTCCATTTTGTCCCCCTAACCTGACTCTTTCAATCCTCCATTTTGTCCTCATGACTTAACTTGTTCATTTTAAAACTACATTACGTGACTGAACTTCCCAACCCAATTAGTACAGTAGACAAAGACTGTGTTTTCCTACAAGGACAAATACCAGGAGGTGCTGGTTACTCCTTAAGACTTGCTGGCTACTCCTTAGAATTTGTAAGATAGTATAGTTTGAAGGCCACAGAACACAGTAGTAATGAAATGTTCTATTCATAAGAGACCTTGCACCTGGACATGAAGCCTGATATCATTGACCGTGTAAAATGACGCTTAGGACCCCCTTATCCCCACCCGTGTCCAGAATAATCCCACCTCTGATGGGTGGGCACGGGACTAACCTTTTTTATTTTTGAACCAATAGGTAAGACACTAACACCGACACTTAACAATTAATCCAATTGATGGTGTTTATTTGCTAATATTCTAATAATCAATGATGACGCAAAATGCCTCTTAAAAGGGCCTGCGCGCCCGCTTTTTCTTCACTTGCCAATAAACTTTCCCGAAGTTATTTTAACCTGAACCTTGTGTGTCAGACTTAATTACTTCAGCGTATATACGCAATTTAATTTTATTGATTTGGACAGGAACAGATAGACATTTGAACATTTTGGTTTACTTTCAAAAAGTACCATAACAACTTGGCGCCCAACGTGGGGCATCGGGCTATGTCCGGCCGGTGAGCCGTCCTAAGGAAGACAAGGGTGGACGGAGGAATCCGGGGGGAAGGAAAGGAGATTGATCACCTCCAGGTACACGGTAGAGACTTCTGCAGAGCCACCGGTATGTTCCGGCCCCTTTGATTGACCCGTCCACGTGTCTGTGACTGCTTCCCGGGAGGACATCAAAGACAGGTAATATCTTGCCCGGTGCCTCGTTACTCACTTGTTTACCTGCATTTTAGTCTATCTGTTGCCTGGGTGTGTTTGAATTGTTTGCCTGTTTCCCCATTTTGGGATAAAGGGGGGGGTGGACCTGAGGGGACTTGCCTGGGTCTTCAGTGTGTCTGTCTATCTGTTTGTATTTTACCTCTTTTGGGATAAAGGGGGGTGGACCTGAGGGGATTTGCCTAGGTCTTCTGTTGCCTGTTTTACCCCTTTTAGGAACCACGGTGCTGTGGTTGTAGGGAAAAAGGGGGGTTGACCTGTGGATGTGTTCCTGGGGGTCATCTTTTCCTGTTTAACTCTTTTAGGAGCCTCGTGGCTGGGGCTGTAGGGAAAAAGAGGTGTGTTGGATCTGTGGAGATTGTGTAGACTCATAGTTTCCTGGGGATCCTTCTTGTGTCACTTTGATAGCCTAGCTAGCTTCTCTGTGCACGTTACTCTGCTTGCAGAGTGGTGGTACCCTCCAGCTTTGAGCGCTGAGCTGGAGCCATTCCAATTTTTATTTTGTGGTGTGTGAATTCGGGCAGGCATTGCTGTCTTCATCACCACGGAGTAGTGGGACTTATAAAGTGGGTCTTTATAGGGGCACTACAAGAGTGAGGGTAGCGCAGACACTATTAGTGGGCTGCTGTGACGAGGGAGGCATATGGATTTCGGACCGGTGTTAGTTGTTATCCTTGGCCGTTGGTAGTAAGATACTACGGGATTGAGGGAGGTGACTTTGGAGTAAGCACATGAGTAAAGGAAAGGAATTACTGTTGATTTCATTTGAATTGTGATGCATGCACTGTATTTCAACTGTATTGTTGTCCTGTTTGTTTAATAGGAGTCTCATGAACTCCTGTGTCTGTCTCTAAGGATTTTCCTTGCCTTTCATCTTTTCTGTACTTCCTATATTATTATACTATCCACTCCCATTCCTCTTAAAGGAGAAGTGATTGGTCACACACTTCTCACCTCGCTCCAATCCGCGTCTACCACCCCGGGTAGGCGGATTCAGTGACTAGTCTACGTTTTGGGAAGACGCACCTGAGAAAGTCCCACGGTTCTCGGGTGGCAGTCGAGCATTGTAGACGTTCTTGTTCCGTTTTCCTTCTCTCTCTCTATATCTAGGACGCTGGTATAGGGGTAGGGGGATTATGGGACAGGATTTGGGTAAGCCCAGTAAGGGCTGGTTAGCATGTGATTTGGTAGAAAACAGAGAGGGTGAGGAGATGGTTAAAGGTGTTGTAAAGATTGCAAAAGTATGTAAAATTACTGTACCAACGGGTGGAAGATTGCAACCAGAAAGTTGGCGTAAGTTACTGGCAGAAATGAAAGGCAAGCTTACAGATAATGGTTTATTAAAGACTGCTGAAGCATGGTACAGAGTAGCGAAGGCTATTCAGCTAGAAGGTTGGGTTGAGGAAGAAATAAATCACAAAGGTGTGAAATTGTTTGTGTATCATCAGAATTGTGTTGCTGGGGTCTATCCTCAGCCAGCGCCCCAAAGTGGCGCCCAGGGGACGTCTATCCCCCAGGTTCAGTCAGCAGTGGGTGATAGCCAGCTGACTATGTTCCCCACTCCCAATCCTCCTAACACCCATCCCGCCACCTCCCCTGTTTACCCGGTCCTGAATTCTGATGGATCTTTCTTTTCCCCCTCCCCGTCCCTAACATTCCCATCATCCTCATCCATCCCTACGTTACCTGCTGTACCTCTCCCTAACATTTCCTCTGCCATTCCTTCCCTACGCTCCCTCTCCGTTCATGATCCCCTCCCCTCCTCATCCGCCCAACTAACCACCTCTTCCACCCTCGCCCCGACTCCTTCCCCTCCACCCACCCCTACCAATCCCTCTCCGTCCCCTCCCATCTCCACCCCAGTCCAATACCCCACCTCCTTCCCCTCCCCAGCCTGGCCCTACCCCTTCCCGTATCCCATGACTCTGCCCTATCCCGGATATCCACTACCCCTTCCCCAAGCCACTCCCCAGGTCCCGGTCATGCCCAGTCCGACACAGTCTGCTCCGGATGTGCCCACATCCAACATGGCCGCCACTTCTTCCCTTAACCCTAATACAATACCCTTTCCGGCCACTAATATGGCGGCCCCCAGTACAGCCCTGATGCCGGTAATTCCCGGTGACTACCTATCCCCCGGTTATGACTCGCTAGCCACCCCCGCATCTGGGACCCCCGCTCATCCTCCGGTCCTGTCACCTTACCCGGGCCCTGCACGAAAGAAAGCTCAGATCATAGAATTAGATGAGAGAGATGAGGATAGTTCATCCCAGGACTCGTCGGAGGCTGCAGGAGCCGCTGCAGGAGCCTCAACTCATCGTTCCATCGATGATCCCTTTGGACACAAGGGCCGGGGTGAACGGACCCCTCCTAAATATGTTGCCTTTAACCCCACTCAAGCTAGCGCATTAATGAAATCGCTCCCCGACCCAGAAAAACAGCCTATGCCTTTTTACCGAGGGATAGTTCAAATTCAAAAGACCTATTCCGCCGCATGGCGTGATTTGCTGAGCATTTGTGCTATTAAAGCAGGGGATGCATACTGGCCGAGCATGGCCCGTCACCTCAGTACAGATCTACTTTCCAGTGATGTTGATTACCCCTCCGGGGTCACCTTTTGCACCCAATTAAGAGAATGGGCCAAAGACAAACTTGCGGATCAGGCTGCTGGCCTCACTGATGTTATTCAAGACAAAGGAGAATCAGTAGAAAGGTTCCATGCAAGACTGTATCAAATGTTTACAGATTTAGGATTTGATCTTACAGACAAAATTCATTCACAAATGCTGTCAGGTGCGTTTGTCCAAGGCGTTAAAGACTCTATACGCAAGGGAATTATTGCTGCACGCCCTGAATATAAGGTTGTTCCCCTGGATACCCTGCTTTTAGTCGCTAGGGGCCTAGAATCTGCCCAGACCCCCAGAAGGCCAAGCTCTGCTCCTCTTATGGTATCACGCAGTATCCCTGTTCCCAGGGGCACCAGACCAGAGGATGGCTTCTGCTTTAATTGCAAAGCTAAAGGTCATTTTAAAAGTGATTGCCCGGAACCCAAAAGAGAGATAAGAAAGCCATCCAGACCTGCCCCGGTCACTAAGGCCGAAAAAGGGGTTCCAATAGTTGAGGAACCCGATGAATAGGAAATTGGCAAGCCTGTGTCTGTGACCCCTGTCATGGCAGTGTCTACAGGGGATAAAGGGGGGCCACTTGCCACAGTGACTTTGCCCATTGAAGGCCACCCCACCACATTTCTTGTTGACACAGGTGCAGCCCGTAGTGTTCTGCGAGAACAAGACCTGCCAGACCCATCTTTTCTGTCGAATATTGATGTCTCTTGTGTTGGAGTGGATGGCCAGCCGAGACATAGCCCTTTAACAACTCCACTACGAGTTGGTTCTAGCCTGCTCGCTCGCTTTGTAGTATCCTCCACATGTCCAATTAACCTGTTAGGTGCTGATGTTCTCTCACGCCTGCAAGCATCCATCACCTTTACCCCGGATGGGCAGGTAGAAATGTTTACACCTCTATCTGTATCAGACACCTCAGCCCTGTGCTCCTTGCCTCTGATGCTGCATTTAGAAAAGCCCCGTGAGGAAGCAGCAGAATTAAGGTCTAATTTCCCAGAGGAATTAAAAACACAGGTGCCCGCCAAGTTATGGTCCTCAGGCCCAGAGGACATAGGTCACCTAAATGTTCCCCCTGTGGTGGTGAAGCTCATTCCAGGAGCTAAGCTACCAAGAAAACCACAATATCCCTTAAAACCAGCACAGTCTGCTGCCATTTCTATCCACATCAAGGCACTCTTGGAGAAGGGTGCCCTGGTAAAATGTAAATCTGAATGCAACACCCCGTTATTTCCTGTGAAAAAGAAAACTCCAAAGGGTGAGCCAGAGAAGTACAGGATGGTTCAGGATCTCCGTGCTGTCAATGAAGCTACCGTCCTGGACACCCCTCTTGTACCAAATCCCCATACTCTGCTCTCTGGAGTCCCACCATCTGCAAAATTCTTCACAGTTATTGACCTGGCCAATGCCTTTTTCAGTGTCCCACTGGACCCATCCTGTCAATACCTGTTTGCTTTCACTCATGAGATGCAACAGTATACCTGGACTGTCATGCCCCAAGGGGCACAAAATTCTCCAAGTCAATTTGCAAAGGCCATGGGTACCATCCTTGACCCATGGCAAGCCGAGCACCCAGAAGTTGTTCTGCTCCAGTATGTGGATGATTTGTTACTCTGTGGAGCTGATATACCCACTACTGAAAATTGCTCAATTAGTCTCCTTTGCTACTTGGCAGAACAAGGATGCAAAGCTTCACTCATCAAGCTACAATTCTGTCAATCTTCAGTGATCTTCCTTGGACATTGCCTATCTCAAGGTACCAGACATCTTACTCGGGACCGGGTAAGAGCTGTTCTGGACATTCCACCTCCAAGGACTTCAAAGTCTCTTCATGCCTTCCTAGGCCTCATTTCCTACTGCAGAGCATGGATCCCAGAAGCCTCTCTGCTTATGCAACCTCTCTATGATGCTCTTAAGTCTGACCCGTTCTGTCTGACCAATGAAGCTCTGGACAATTTCGGTGCTTTAAAACGTGCCATTGCTTCTGCTCCTGCCTTGGGCCTACCTGACTACTCCAAACCCTTCAAATTATTTGTCTCTGAAAGACAAGGCCACGCAACAGGAGTTCTCACCCAAACAAATGACTTAAGAGGCCGCCAGAGGCCTATTGGATATTTCTCATGTCAACTAGACATTGTGGCCAGAGGGACTCCTTCCTGTCTCAGGGCTGTTTTTGCCGCAAGAGAGCTCATTGAAAGAACCTCGGACCTGGTCCTTGGCCACCCTCTGGTTGTTTTGGCCCCTCATGACATTTCTGCTATTATCAACCAAGTCCAGCTCAAGCACGTGTCTCCAGCCAGACACCTGCGCCTACAGTGTCATCTTCTTTTGCCTGACAACATTTCCATCCAAAGATGTCAAGTGCTTAATCCGTCCACTCTTCTTCCACTCCCTGAGGGGGGTATCTATTATGGATTTATCACAGATGAAACCTACATCTACCTGCTCTGTGGATGTATCAAGAAAGTCATGCATCCACATTTGTCATTTTATGAAGATGAGACACCTCTTTGTGAAGGCCCGGATTACGCCTTCTGTACCATGTGGTACAAGCCAAACATTACTCCCGAACCTTGCTATGAAGATGAGCTTTACCACTGGACCGATGTAAAGCTCACTGCACAAGACTTCTATTGTGACTCTGAAGGTAATAGCATGGTCTTGGTCCAGCTACCTCAACAACTTAACTACCTCTACCGCCATTGGGATACCGCTATCCCACATATTCCTGTTACCAAGTTGAAGACAAGGTCATGGAATGATCTTGGGCCCATGGCAAAACTATGGGCCACCATGAATGAAGAACAGCTACAGGAAAATGGTATTGCCAAATACCCAACAACTGACCTTCTGGAAGCATGGCCACGCCATTTCCTGGAAAAGGAATTTCAAGACCTGGTCATAAAGAATGATTATGACCCAGAAACACCTCATGACTGTTTTGAACAGATGAAAATGGAAACAGTGCACTTACCAACTGTGCATGAGAATCCATTACCAGATCCGGATTTTACCCTGTTTGTGGATGGATCAAGATATGCCGATGAAGGAGGAACATATCACACAGGATATGCCGTAACCACAACAGACGAAGTCATCAAATCATCATCCTTACCGCCAGCAATGTCTGCGCAAGAAGCTGAATTACAGGCTCTGACTTCAGCATGCAAAATTTCCGAAGGAAAACGTGCCAACATCTATACAGATTCAAGATATGCTCTGGGTGTGGCACATGACTTCGGCCTAATTTGGAAGACACGAGGATTTCTTACCACCGCCGGTACACCAGTCAAACACAGCACTGCAATCAAGGAGCTAATGGATGCCCTCCTACTTCCCGAAGAAGTGGCCGTTTTGAAAGTCAAGGCCCATGGGAAACTGGATACAGATGAAGCAAAGGGCAACCATTTAGCTGATCAGGCTGCTAAGCTAGCGGCCAGGGATCTGCAGGAAGTGGATGAAGAAGTGTCCGGACAAGAAGAAGAAGAAGTCCCTATTTTTGCTCTGCAAACTCTTCCTACTGATTTGCGAATTTTACAAGAACAGCAAGCTGCAGTCACCCCTGAAGAAATCCGGAAATGGAAAAAGAAAGGAGCTGTCCAAAAGGACGGAATATATTACAACAACTTAAAATTTTGTCTTCCCAGAAATTTGTATCCAGCAGTTGTCCAATGGGCACATGGGCCTGCACACCTGTCAAAAGAATTGATGGCCGCCCTCATACAGAAGTATTATGAAGCACCTGGAATCACAACATTGATCAATAGCTTCTGCAAGGCCTGTGTCATTTGTGCAAAATGCAATCCAGGAAGACCAGTTAAAGTACCTGCGAAACACCTGGCAAAGCCCATGTACCCCTTCCAGCGGATTCAAATTGACCACATCCAAATGCCCAAGAGTGGGCCCCATGAATATGCACTAGTAATAGTGGACATGTTCTCAGGCTGGCCAGAAGCCTACCCAGTGGCCAATATCACTGCAAAAACAACCGCAAGACGCCTACTTACCGAGATAGTATGTAGGTTCGGACTCCCAGAAGTCATTGAGAGTGATCAAGGCCCAGCCTTTACAGCAACTGTGACTAAAGAAATTTGGACTGCCCTAGGGGTGACTCTAGCCTTCCATACCCCTTACCACCCACAAAGTAGTGGTAAAGTGGAGCGCATGAATGGCACTCTAAAAACCAGAATGTTAAAAATGTCACAAGAAACAAAGATGCCCTGGCCAGAAAGCCTACCAATAGCTTTATTTAGTGTTAGGCACACACCTAGAGGGAAGCATTCGCTGTCCCCATATGAGGTTCTATTTGGGACAGCACCCAGGCTAGGTTGTTATTATCCACAGCAGTTGCAACTCCAATCAGATGTTTTAGTAGACTATGTAACTGAACTTGCAAGTGTCCTAAACAAAATACATGCCCAAGTTTTCTCTTCAATTCCAGATCCCGAATTGGATACAGGTTCTCATAACCTACTTCCCGGAGATTGGGTCCTGGTCAAGAAGTTTGTGCGGAAAAATACCCTAGAACCAAGATTTGACGGTCCATTCCAAGTTCTCCTGATTACCGCAACCTCCGTCAAATTAGCCGGTAGGCCAAATTGGATCCACGCTTCCCACTGCAAGAAATCTCCTGCCCCAGAGGAAGCGAATATCGCACAAACATGTATCTCTGGTACATCTTCTCCTTAATTAGCCTTATGAAGGCCCAGCAAGTAGCCATTACCAAAGACACTAGTGGGTACACCTTCTGGTATAATTCATCGTGCACCCAGGTGGCTACTTATACCTTTGACTACTGTGATATTGTAGAATGCCCATTTCCCACACCACAAATCCAGAGCATCTATAGAGATATCCCTCATTCGAAAGACCCATATGTTTGTGTAGTTGACAAGCAATGGGGGCACAATTGTGACCATTGGGGGGCGGCGGGATGGAATGCCGGGCCTGCCTGGGGTTACAAACCAAAAAGTGCCGTATCTAAAGTAGATGATCATGGTAGATCCCTCCTCCAGAGAATGACTTTGAGAAAGCCTGGGGGGAGTACACCAATTAAATTAATCCTTAACATTGAGCATCCAAGCCCAACAGATGCGGACCAGTATGTGATGGGAATGTATTGGAAAAAGGGTTCCTATAAAAAGTTAGGGCATTTCTACCTTAAAGATATGTGCAACTCTTCTGAGTGGCAAGGGGCCACCCATATGGTCCCTAACCCATTAAAACCTCATATCCAGACCTTTCAAGACATGATGGCCATTGCTAACCCCACTTTTGAAGATACCATGGCCGCTGAAACAGGTTTTAATGATGTAAATCTATGGTTAGAATGGATGAAATATAATGCTAATAAGCATAATAGAACTGCATGTTATGTGTGTGGCGGTGCCCGGCCTCACCTGGGTACCGTGCCTTTAATCCTACCAGTAGATATAGAAGAATGTGTTTTAAGCCTTTTTGCCTATCACTATAATTTTAACAGGTCCATATGTATTGCATGGACAAAGGAGTATCCTCTCCTAACCCAGGATGTCAAACCCCCAGATGGTATTACCGTGTATAAAGGTAATTACACTTGTTATGCTAATTACGATGGAATAGGTAAATTCTTGGGTAACTTCTCCAAGGGGTATTGTGCTACCTACAGAAATGTCTCTATGGACTTGTTGCAGTTTCACACCAGGTCATTAGGGGATATCTACTGGTTGTGTGGGGATTTACAGCTAAGATCCAGAATGGACAAACAGTGGTGGGGGGAGTGTACTTTGGCTAAAGCTATTATGCCTATACATATCATCTCTGACACACACCTCGTCACCCATGGGTCCAAACACACTAAGGTTAAGCGTGACGCCCCAGTGAAAGGAAGTTTTGATCCTCATGTGTATATTGATGCCATTGGAGTGCCTAGGGGGGTGCCCAATGAGTTTAAAGCAAGGGATGAGGTTGCTGCAGGATTTGAATCAATTTTTACCATAGTTACCGCAAACAAGAATTTAAACTGGATAAATTATATTTATTACAACCAACAGCGTTTTGTTAATTACACCAGAGACGCCCTCCAGGGGTTGGCCGAACAGCTGCAGGCCACATCCCAAATGACTTTTCAGAATAGAATGGCCCTAGATATGATCTTAGCCGAGAAAGGAGGGGTTTGTAAAATTTTGCCCGACACCATGACATGTTGTACCTATATCCCAGAAAACACAGGCCCTAATGGTAAAGTTACATTAGCCATAGAAAAATTAAATGACCTGTCTGAAGAGTTAAAAAGGAATTCTGGGATAAAAGATCCCTGGGAAAGATGGTTTGGTTGGATGACAGGATGGCAAAAGGCTTTAATGCAGATTGGTATGGCTATACTAATTTTTCTTTTTATTCTTGCTCTTCTCTTTTGTTGTGTCCTCCCATGTCTGAGAAAATCCCTCATGAAGACTGTTGACCAAACGGCACCCACTTTCACCCATCTCGAAGTTGATGACCAAGACTTCCAAGACATCAATTCACCCTGTCTGCCGCTGCAAACATTCCCTTTTGTTGATAAAGTGCAGGAATTCTAGGAAGGGACTAGCTTAGGGATAGCATCTGTCAGTGAATGGTAAAGGCCCCGTGCGGAGAAGTGGTGGGTTAGCTGCCATGGGATACCCATGGGTGTGAAGTGTTCGAGAGCCATACTGATGGATGAGTTAGCCTATTAGGGTCAGCTCTAGGGACAGACTTGCACTTTGCATCAACACCTAGCTAGCGGCCACGGGGTTTCTGTGCCTTTGGGTTAACACGTCTTCTGATACTAACATAATAAAGTTTTATCTCTTAGAATCTAACATTTCATAGGGGGGACTGATGTGGAATTATTAAAAATTACTATTGTACTTGTATTGAATTATTGTACTAACTCCATTTTAACTTTATACTGTGACTTCCTCCTCCATTTTGTCCCCCTAACCTGACTCTTTCAATCCTCCATTTTGTCCTCATGACTTAACTTGTTCATTTTAAAACTACATTACGTGACTGAACTTCCCAACCCAATTAGTACAGTAGACAAAGACTGTGTTTTCCTACAAGGACAAATACCAGGAGGTGCTGGTTACTCCTTAAGACTTGCTGGCTACTCCTTAGAATTTGTAAGATAGTATAGTTTGAAGGCCACAGAACACAGTAGTAATGAAATGTTCTATTCATAAGAGACCTTGCACCTGGACATGAAGCCTGATATCATTGACCGTGTAAAATGACGCTTAGGACCCCCTTATCCCCACCCGTGTCCAGAATAATCCCACCTCTGATGGGTGGGCACGGGACTAACCTTTTTTATTTTTGAACCAATAGGTAAGACACTAACACCGACACTTAACAATTAATCCAATTGATGGTGTTTATTTGCTAATATTCTAATAATCAATGATGACGCAAAATGCCTCTTAAAAGGGCCTGCGCGCCCGCTTTTTCTTCACTTGCCAATAAACTTTCCCGAAGTTATTTTAACCTGAACCTTGTGTGTCAGACTTAATTACTTCAGCGTATATACGCAATTTAATTTTATTGATTTGGACAGGAACAGATAGACATTTGAACATTTTGGTTTACTTTCAAAAAGTACCATAACAAAGTCATGATTTTATTAACGACACGGAGGCGAGAATTATCCCTCCTTCCCATCCCGAAGTAGGATGGAATATGGGTATGTTGATTTCACGGTAAGTTCTGTTTGAACATGGAGTTTTTTCTTCCTGTTACCCTTGTCAGTACTCAAATTTAACCACATTGGCTTAAGCTAATTAAAGTTCTATTTATGACAATCTATGATTTATGCGCACCTCCAGTTTTATACTAGGATATTACCATATTTTTCCTCTCTTACAGCCTAAACCTACTTCATACCGATATGGATATTCCCTTTGTACGTAGTCCCTTTTCGGTTGGATGGTTGTCCTTGTTCGGGATCGCAAATAAAGAGGAAACAGATTACTTGACAGAGCCTATTATGCTGGAGAGTGGAATCCGATTGGCTGTTCCTGTTGCTAGGAAGATGTACAACTCAGACTATTTACCCTTCTACAGACCCCTGTCCATCCAACTCCCCTACAAGACCCCTGCACAAAAAAAAGCCCAATATTAGCAAGCACTCAGTCTCACCCTGCTCCTCCTTATGCTTGCTGCTCCCTGCTGATCCGGGCTCCAGACTCTCCCACCACGGCTCTGCCCACACAGAGTGTCAGAGCACTTCAGCTCAAAACACTGTGAGGGCGGAGCCAGTTGACAGCCTCCAGATTCCTCCTCCTACTGCCAGGCCACGGCTCTCACTAAGAGGGTAGGTGGCACCCCTGTAACGAGTGGCACCCGGGGCGCACCCCCCACCCGCCTATTAGTACGTCACTGCGTGAGGCCTTAACAGGGCCGGACTGGGAAAAAAATTAGGCCCGGGCATTTTTCAATCAGAGCAGCCCCCTAAGAAGGGGGCGGGGCCAGAGACGGTGTGTTTTGGTATCACTAATGACAAGCACACCCCTTCTCAAAGTGAGCATGTTGGTTCAATGCGCAGAGCCCCGCTGAAGAGCTCTGGCATTAGAAAAAGGCCCTGAATTTGTTCTGCGCAGCGCAAGCAAATTTACAACATGCTTGAGCTGTGTTTACTTTTAAATTGTCTCTGCTGTCTCCACAAGTGGGATACCAGAGGACAAAAGGGCCAGGAAAGTGTATGGTGCATGTGTTTGGAGCCTGCTTGTGGGATTGCGTGTATGTAGAGTGTGGTGTGGTATTGTGTAAATAGGTCAATTTCATTTGTGTTTGTGGTGTAATATGTGTGGCTAGGGACTGTAGAAAGTGTGTGTATAGGGGGCATAGTGTTATACGGGATGTAGCGAGTGTGTGCATACGGGCTGTAGTGTGTGTAGGGGTTGTAGAGAGGGTGTATGTGTTTGCTGATAAGGAATGTAGTGTGTGTGTGTAGGTGGTGCAGTGTGTGTGTGTAGGAGATCTAGTGTGTAAAGGACCCAGAGTGTGTATAGGAGATTGTGTGTGTGTGTGTGTGTAGAGGATTAAGAGTGCATATAGGGTAAGGGATCTAGCGTGTATCTGGAGCGTAATGTGTGTAGTGGTGCAGTGTGAGGGGTGCTGTAGTGTATGTATATATATATATATATTTGGACGTATTGTATGTGTGAGGGGCGCAATGTGTGTGTATGTAAGAGGGGTGCTGTGTGTGAGGGTGTTTTTATCTGCCGTCACATTCTAGGTTTCTAATTTTCTTTGTCTGTTAACTCGCTGAGGGTTATTTTATATAATATATATATATATATATATATATATTATATATGTGTGTGTGCTGTATATATGCTGTGTGTGAGCGAGGGTGCTGTGTGTAAGTGAGGGTGCTGTGTGTGTCTGAAGGTGATGTGTGCTGTGTGTCTGAGGGCGCTGTGTGTGTCTGGGTGCTGTGTGTCTGGGGGTGCGCTGTGTGTGTCTGGGTTGCTGTGTGTTTCTGGGGTGCTGTGTCTTTCTGGGGTGCTGTGTCTTTCTGGGTGCTGTGTGTTTCTGGGTGCTGTGTGTTTCTGGGTGCTGTGTGTGTCTAGGTGCTGTGTGTGTCTGGGTGCTGTGTGTGTTTGGGGGTGCTGTGTGTTTCTGGGTGCTGTGTGTGTTTGGGGGTGCTGTGTGTTTCTGGGTGCTGTGTGTGTCTGAGGGTGCTATGTTTGTCTGGGGGTGCTGTGTGTGTGAGGGGGCTGTGTGTGTCTGGGTGCTGTGTGTGTTTGGGGGTGCTGTGTGTTTCTGGGTGCTGTGTGTGTTTGGGGGTGCTGTGTGTTTCTGGGTGCTGTGTGTGTCTGAGGGTGCTATGTTTGTCTGGGGGTGCTGTGTGTGTGAGGGGGCTGTGTGTGTGAGTGTGAATGTATTTTTTATTTAAATTTCAATATATTTTTTTATTAATAATAATAAAAATAAAGTAATATCCCCCCCTTCTTACCTTTAGCCTGGGAGGGGTGGGAGCCAGGTATCCATTGAGGAGGGAGCCGTGCTGCCTTCCCTGGTGGTCTTAGTGGTGAGAGTGAACTAGCCTGCAGGCTAGAGTTCACTCTCGCGAGATCTGAGCATTGTCGCGGTAACCACGGCAATGCTCAGAATCCCGCGAGAGGACCCAGCGGAGCTGCTGGCTAGAGCTCCGCCGGTGTTCTATCAAATTCCCCTACCTCGTGAAAATCCCCTACCCTCGTCACTTCAGGTGAGGGGAATCAGCTGGATCCTGTGCTGCACATGCGTGCTAGCACTCCTGCTACTCCTCCACAGCCAGGTCCTGGAAGGTAAAGAAGGTAAGTAAAACTAGTTTTACACTTTCATTATAGTTAGTGCATTCACTAAGCTTTGGACATGGGACATTTAGGGTTAAGTGAGGGTTCAAATTAGGGTTAGGTAAGTGATTCTAACCTCACTCACACTCTATTCTTACCCTAACCCTTGGGGTAAGGGTTAAAATAAAGTGTGAAAATTAACAATTTAGTGATATTCTTAGGACATGGGACATTTGGGGTTAATGTTAGGGTTCAAATTAGGGTTAGGATTAGGGACATATTTACTAATATTTCACATTAGGGGAATATCACTAAATAGTGATTTCTCACACTTTTTTGTTACCCTTACCCCAAGGGTTAGGGTAAGAATAGAGTGTGAGAGAGGTTAGAATCACTTACCTAACCCTAATTTGAATCGTCACTTAACCCTAAATGTCCCGTGTGCCTAAGCTTAGTGAATGCACTAACTATAATGAAAGTGTAAAACTAGTTTTACTTACCTTCCAGGACCTTGCTGTGGAGGAGTAGCAGGAGTGCTAGCACGCATGTGCAGCACAGGATCCAGCTGATTCCCCTCCCCGGAAGTGACGAGGGTAGGGGATTTTCACGAGGTAGGGGAATTTGATAGAACACCGGTCCTCTCCTCCCTCCCCCCCCAGCTGGCGGACGCTTATAATTGCCTCTGGGCCGGTGAGGGAGATCTTTGATCTCCCCACCGGCCCATGAAGGCACACAGCGGGGCCGGCGCTCGGATAGCGCTGGCCCTGCAGGGGCTGGCAGGGGAGATCCTGTGATCTCCCCTGCCGGCCTCGGCCCCACGGTCATCGTGGCCCACCGGGCCTTTGCCCGGTATGCCCGATGGCCAGTCCGGACCTGGGCCTTAATCCTAATGGCGAAAACGTTGTACTTAATTTTTGTACTTTTGATCTAGAATAAAAAAAATTTCATTAGCACTCTACATTGTGATGGACTTCTATTCATAGCTGTTTTTGGTGGGTGGCAGAACCCCGACCAAAGAGCTCCAAAGTATTCAATACATTCTGCACACATTGTGCATTTAAAATAGGGGTCATCTCCAGCCTGGAAAGTCCCTTTCATCCTACATAAGATTCCTGATTTAAATATATTTCTGTGTATGATGAGCTTGCACTTACTGATCTTTCAACCATTCTTGGACAAAAGGAATTTCAAAGAAACCGGTGAACTGGTGATCTTTCTTATTTGGATTCTGGCTGTAATAAAAATAATTATTTTACAAAGAATAGAAAGTGCTGTAATTTGCAGTTGCTTTATAACCAGCATGACATGTTTACTTACTTGTAAAGCCACTGAGTGAGGAAGTCACAAGGCATGAATTTTGTTCTTTTTCTCTACAATATAAATAAACATTATTTATTTTTATTTTTTTCAACGCAGATGTGAATATCTCAGGGTAATTACTGTATATATGTAAATATATTACATAAGTGATTAATATATATTATTACAAATGTGATAATTATATATTTTTATATATGAAAAACTGCTTTATTTTATAGCAGTAAATGCTTTATGAGCATGAATAGGTCTTGTGTTTAACAAATAACTCGGAATGTAAAACATTTTTTAAATTTTATTGGCCTGCATTAATGCAGCTACGGAAATCATTGTAAATATTTAAAATCAATTCAATAATAATTGTAATTTCTGAGGAAAACCATGGGCACCAATAATACGAATGATAGTTTTGGCTTCATATTAATGCAGTCATTTTTTTCCATATTCAAATATTTTTTGCTAAAGAAAAAAAAAAAGTTTAACCCTGCCCCATTAGCCACACATCTCCTTTTCAAAGTATTATTATTTGCATTTATATAGTGCCAACGTGCACTACAGCGTTTATAGAAAGTGGACATTTAGAGGCAAAGAAGGTCCTGTTCAAAGCTTACAATCTATGAGGATAGAAAAGTATACAGTATAGCTCAGCCACTGAAAGATCAGGGAGAGCTGAGATGTTGACTTGACTCCATAAATAATTTGTTTTACCCTGCCTACTTTTATGGATTACCACAGCTCCTTCATTCACTCATGGGAAGGGAGAAGTAGATTTTTGGCCCACTCAGTCGCTAAGATGTCATTATGCACAAGACAATTTCTAAATGGGGTGCCTTGGTCCCCCAGGTAACTTAATAATAAAAACCCACAAAATACAACTTAGCACAATGTTTAAACAATTGCAAAACACGAATTAGTCTCTTCAGGTAACGTGATTCTTTACCAGACAAAGGCAAAAAATAAAATAAAAAAAATGATAAACAAATAATTTACACTAACAACAGATAAAAACAAAAGGGATAAAATAACAGAAGTCCTAGTCACTTACTCAGGTTTTCAAAGTAAAACTTCTGCCCAGGGGGTCTCTGGTAAGGGAGATAGTGACTCACACAGAATTATATTCTGGCCCCTAAGCAAGTACAATACACATCTCAGTATCATCGGATATATACCCTGTGGATTACCAAGCCTGGCCCAAGAGGTGGAGATAAGGTGTACCTATAGAGAAAATAAGTGACCACCCCTTTGTGTTCCATACCAACATCAATCCAAATGGAAACATTTGGTTTTATCTCCTCCTATGTACATGCCACTGAAATAATAATTGCATCTATAAATTTGTTACCATTTTTCCATGCCATAGATATGTCACACTCCTTACTTGTAACCCAACATAGCGGACATCACAATTCCTTCCCATATAGGTAAGTTACGCAAATCATGCTTAGGCTTGATTAGAAGACTGTGCCAGTCCCATTCCAAATATATAAAAAAATTAGGCTTAATCATTATTCTGTGGGTAAATATTAATGTTTCATTTGGATATGATACTGGAACACAAGGCTTTTTTTCCGTTTTTTTCTTGAAAGCTAATCAACTCATCAATTAAAAGGTACAGTTCTTATGGCTGAGGTCAGCTAGTTTACATTGGAACTAGACATTCAGGCATCTCAAGTGTAGAATCGTTAAAAATCCCAACAGAAAAAAAGAATCATATAGTTTAATGTATTAAATTATTTATATATTTTATTGCAACAAAAACTGGTGGGGCACTATCGCTATGGATGAACCTCATTTGGGGTCAGGCCCTGCATCTCCTAAAGATATAAACAAAAAGTTTCAACGCATATGTTTATTATATTTCTATGTACAAACTAGCACAACATAATTATACATTGGACTGATCCCACATAAGAGAGGGGAAAGTTATTGAACTCTACATCTATACTGCCCCAGTAAGAACAGATTCAATGTCTGTAAAAGGTACTAGAGCACCAGGTGTAATCTTGTGGGCGAGGGGAAGAAAATAGCAGGAGAAAAAAAAGGAAGAAAACTCAAGATGAGTGGGAAAAGAAACATGAACCAATAGGCTTCAATAGTGAAGGACATGTGTCCTGGTAAATGTATATCAATAGAGATAAAAAAATGTTGTAGACAAAGGCAAAAAGATTTGCAATGGCTTGTTGTCACCATTTTGTCTACATGTGTTTGTTTGACTGTAATGTTATGGCTCGTTTGGTATTATTGTGGCATTCCTAAATAGTTTCAGTGTACAATTTAGGTGTTACATCTAATGTTTCACATCAAAGGAGACAGACAGGTAGAACACCAGAGAGATCATGGCAGCCAATGAACGTCAGAATGGAGATGCTATATAACATGCATTATCAGAAAAACGTAATGTACAAACTACAAGCAGAACATAGGAGGATGGGTGCAATCAATCCTAGTTCTGAATAGGAACAACTAATAAAACATATATAATTATATTTTCAATAGTTCAGATAAACTACTAACATCATAATCTCAGTAGATTATATAAAAAAAACAAATAACATATCTGCAAACGTGTAATTAAAATAATAATTTAGGGGGGCGGGCCTGGTGTCTGAGCGGACTAGATGTGTTTCTATCGGGCTCCAGCTGAATCGAGCTAAAACCAAGCTATTTCTGACAAAGACCTCTGTTAAATGGCAGCCTGGGCCACAAACCGACTATTAGATAAGCCAGGAGCACGCTGTCTGGTCCGGACTGGACCCAAATCTTGAACAGCCACTATATTCGGCTTGGAGGCCTACCTGGACGGGCATAGGCCGCAGCGAGAGGCAACCAATCTCCCGAGGCGATGCCCTACGAGTGGAGCTTCACTCCTGGAGCCCTCCTTGGGCCGGCAGGGGTTATCCCGGCCCCCACTGGAAACACAGACTCACCAAACATCTAAGCGAAAGCCACGCCCTGACACCGCACGGCAGCGACAAGATGGCCGCAGCAGCGGATGCTCTGCATGGCAGACCAAGCCTGGAGATCCGGCAGTGGAGGGAATCGTTTGACGCCAGGTTTGAGGCTTGGGAGTTCTGGCATCGCCTCAACAGGCGACCACAGCCACCTACCTCTCAAGTCACCAAACTGGAACAGAAGGAACCCAAGCAGGGCAATCCATCCGCCCAAATGACTCCTCACAGGGCCCCCTATTTGCCGGAACAGAGAGCCACCCGCGGCACAGCCACGACCAAGCAACAAAAGGCGCGAAGAAACAAACGCAGACGGCGTTCTGCACTGCTCCGAGCCTCTGCCCGCTATGGGGGAGTAAAGAACCTGACCACCAGGAACATCCGAATCAGTAGACCCATAGAGCGGGCCAATCGGCAGGCCAGGGAGAGGAAGACACTTCCACCGACGTACAGAACCGGCATCATGCCCCCGAGGTACTCTACGCACATACCAACAGAACTCTCACCCCGGCACGGAACCGCGATGAGGACGCAGAGCCCAAGTAAACTTTCCATGTACACCCTGCACTTGCCGATCAGAGGAATAGGCTGACCACGCTTCCCTCACTGCAGATGGGTCCATATGCTGAACAGCATCAGGGACTAATGGACGCCATTTGCCATTCAGGTCGAACTCACGTTCATGCACCATAGATAATGTCAATTTCCCAAAAGTGCTGGGGGGTCCCAGTGGCCACAAAGACTTGAAGCCTTATAGGACGACCAAGCAAACTTAGTTGGCAACCCTCATAAGTTTAAGACTCTATAATATTCTCGTTCACTAAGCATGATTGATTACTATACCTCCTTCTAGTTTAATCTACTGGCAATTTGCATGCTTTTATGACCTCTATGCTAATGTAATGCCTTACTATAACTAAGCTTGTTCTCTTACAAAAAAAAAATGTGCAGCACATCTTGACCTTATTTGTTTTTACATTGTCATTACAACTTGTGTCATAAATCATAAAGTCAATAACAAAGCTTGTAATTTAACACTGCACGCATAAAATAAAGAATTTAAAAAAAAATAATAATAATAATTTAAAAAAATAAAATTGAATGTTCTTGCATTTGCTGAAAGCCCCAGGATTTGCAGCTTGTGCAGTGAGCTCTTGCCAAACCAGGAAGTGACTCAGTCAGTCTTGATGAGATTTGAGTTGTTTTAAACTTTTCTTTGCTCAGGACCTAGCAGCAATTCCACCCCTGATATAAGCCTATAGATAACTCCATTAAGAAATTTGTGAGTGGAGTTATAAGATGTAATTATGTAGCAATAATGTGAGAATTCATTTGGGGAGTCATCCAGAATGCAAACGCGATATGAGTCAAAATGAAATGTTGGAAGCTATGTGTTTAGAGTGTTGCTTTAATGGTATCTAATAACAGCATGATTAATTGAAATTGTGTATAGTTTTAAAAAATGTAAGATTATCCAGTGCAGTTTAACATTAAACATAAGATCCCAAACAGTGTATAGGAGTTTTTGCTAAAGACGAGATAAGACACGGCGGCACCCTGGGGAGTTACATCACGGGTACTAGCAAATAGACATGTATTTATATATGCAAGTTATCTAAGAAGAAAACAATTCACATTGTGTGAGTTTCCTGTGTTTTTCCTAATGAAAAAAAAAATTGGACACTGTTTGTGCCAGGAGCACATGAATTTAGGTCAACCTACGTGTCACAGTTTTCCAAACAACATTCCCTCTACATATGACTGAACCCTTTTGCTATGAACTAATAACCCGGCATGTATGTTTTTTTTTGTTTTTTCTATTACAATTACAATTCTAAGATGAATACTTTTATTTTTTTCTTTAATTTGACATAAATTGTAAATATTCACACAGGACTACTTAAATCCTAAGAAATAGATAAAGAGTTGTTACAGTTTAGAAGTGCCCTAGTGGCATGAGACAAACAAGCCTGCTCTACCAGGTTTTCCCTTATGTGCTCGATAATTATCTGTTTTTGACTTCAATAAATGTCTACTTGGATCAATAGCGTTTTGTTTCTGTGTTTCTCTGTTCTTTGTGTAATCCCAGGCAGACTTGATGATGTCAAGATCAATGGCACCACACCATCACTTCCAGGGCTCTGTTCTTCTTTACACGGAAAATAGTTCTTAATGACTTTGGCTGTATGTTTGGGCTTGTTGTCATGATGCTAAATAAATTAGGGACCAATCAAATACCTCCCTGATGGTATGGCATAGTGGATAAGTTTTAGTCTGTTCTTCTTAACATTGAGGAGATCATTAATTCTGACCAAATTCCCAACTCCATCTACAGAAATTCAGCCCCACACTTTCAAGAAACCTCCACCATGCTTTAATGTTACTTGCAGAAACACATTCTTGTACCGCTTTACCTCCTTTTATTACAGTGAAATATTTCAAATTTTGACTCATCAGAGTAGCTGCTGCCTATTCTTCTGTACCCCTGTTCCTGTGTTTTCGTGCATAGTTGAGTCACGTGGCCTTGTTTCCTATTCATAGGTATAGTTTCTTAGATTACAACTCTTCCATAAAGACCATTTATGACCAGACTTCTCCGGACAGTAGATGAGTGTACCAGGGTCACAATGGTTTCTGCCAATTCCGTGCTGATGGTACAGCTAGACATCTTCCTCTTCAAAGAGAAGTAATGGCGATGTGTCATCTGCTGCAAGTTGCCTTAGCCGAACACTGCATCTAGCGTCCTCAAAGTTTTTGTGGTTTTCAAAAGTGGGTGGACATGGAAACCCATGTCTACTTTGGTATTTCTGCCTGGGAGAAACTTCCTGATGCAGTATAACTACCTTCTGTTTTTTTGTTGTGCTTAGTCTTGGTGTATGACTTTTGACATTTAATGGTCCTCACCTTGTTAGCAGTGTTTGGCTGTGCCTCACCCAGTTTTATTCTTCCTAAACAGCGGTTTCTGTTTCACTTAAAACGACATGTCATGCCGAACTTATATTTCTCCTATTGATTCCGCTTCTCTTTCTGTCTAAGGAATCTATTCTTCTTTTCTTAATTTCTGATCTAATTTTCTTTAAAACATAAGACAAAGTAGCAACTCTCTTTTTCCTACACTTTACCTTCTTTAACCAAAGTAGGAGCTTAAGTCAAGTCTACTTCCTGTGGTCAAAGAAAGTTTTTCCATAACACTCACCCTCAGTGTTGTCATATTGCTTCATTTGCTGTTCAAACGTCTGGTCATTTAGACTAGGGAGGCTGTGAATTCACCGAATGTTGTCCTAATAGAATGTGAACAGATTGTCCATTTGAGTTAGGTCGAAATTCAGTCATTTATTTCAGTTCAGAATTTTATTTGGGGAATGAAATTCTAATCCAAACAGTGCCACGGCTGCATCTTGCAGGCGCTTAGTAGTGAGCCTCCTAATTCCCACAAGGATTAGGGAGCTATCTACCAAAAAGCTAAAAGTTGCTCTTTTGGCCAATTTTACCAATACTAAGTAAAAATTAATTAGTATTAGTAATTAACTGAGATTTTACCTCCTGACCCTAGTCGATATGCTGTGAGTAGGGGCATGTCTACTAAACAGTATGGATGCTCACTGTTAAAAAAAAAAAAAGACCCCCCGAATGTAATAGTGGGGAACCTAAAAAAATAATTAACAGTGGTGACATAGTGTCCAACCCGTGCTCTGCGAATGGGCGCTATTAAACTAAATTAGAGACCTAGTGTCCCCCTTGGCCCCAGGTGGGGGCCCTAAATGACAAAAGGAGAGGGGACCTACTGTCAGCCCCCTCCCCCCCGGGCTCCCACCCATGAGCGGTGGGTGGGGGCCCTAAGTGACAAAAAGGGGGGAACCTACATGTAAAAATAACCCAACCAAAGTGACTAGGGGTCCCAAAGCCTATAGTCACCCCCCCAGTGACTAGGGGTTCCCAGGAACCTGGTCACTCCCCCCCAAAAATAAAACCCTACCCACCCCCTCACCCTAATAATAGTGAGGGGGGATCAATAAACTAAATACCTGAACATTTTTAAAAAAGTCATACTTACCATTACATGTCTTTTTTTTTAAACTTTCTTTCTTCTGCCCCGAAAGAGGCCAAATAAAAATCCATACTGTCAAAGTAATAAAATGTAAAAAAAAAAGCCCCCCCTCCAAAAAACAAAAACATTAAGAGATGCATTGAATCAATGTATTTCTTTGGAGTAAGTTCAGTGTTTCCATGTGCAGCACTGACCCAGTAAGCACATCTAGTGGCCCACTGAGTGACTGTCATAGGAAATGTCCCAAGGCAGCAATGTAAACAGTGCAGAGACAGCCTATAGATACCAGAAGAACTACATTAAGCTGTAATTGTTCGGGTGACTATAGTGTCCCTTTAATATAAATTTAGAACAAAAAAAGCATCCTATGAAAATGGTTAACACAAGTTATAGGTGAATTTCAATGTTTTATTCAATGGTGTAACTTCCAGAGAAATTACAGTTTACCTTTACATAAATTTCTACCTATATCTACTAAGATAGACCTGGCAAAGTGTTGGGATGTGATCTATTATCATAATTCATATTCCCCTATTACAGAAAATTAAAATTTTAAGCAGTATGGTCATAAACAGAGCTTCTGATATCATATATTTGTAATTATTATTATCCTGAAGAAATAATATGTTTCCCTTAATTGTGAGCACAATGAAGCTTCCAAGATTTCACATAAATTATTTTGAGCTATTCAGATGAGTTTATTACATTTGGCCATAGAGAAAAGGGAAGCAGATAATAACTCATTACTTGTTAGCAAATGTGTGTCCCCCCCAGAGAATATGATCTGTGTCTGTTTAATATCAATTGAGGGGCTATTAATTTTCCAAGCCATATAAAACTCCTATTCATTTGGTTGGATCGTTGTACTGTACTGCTTGGTATCAGTGAGTAGCTAGGGATACATAAACAAATTACTGATGCAATCGCTTCACATGCTTTCAGTAATGTGAATCGTATGATCAAATCAATGCTTTTTGAATGCATTGTCTTTTTCTTCTTTAGACCTTCCGGTTACGTCTGACAATGGGGGATGGGATGTTGGGTGCATTTTTAAAAGTCAGAAGAAAATACACCTACTTAATAACGGCTTTCCTATCTCTTCTGATTAATGAAATGTATTGGTCCCCAGAAAGTGTACTCAATGTCGCATTTAAGTTGTGTGTAGGAGGCAAACAGATGTGCCAGAGCAAAAGTTAAGTGCCCCGCAAGTAGAGATCTCAACCACTTGTTATGTAAGTGATGCTATCATCTGTCAAACATTTTCTCAGACTTTAGCAGTTCATAACCTTTAGTATTAAGCTGGTATGTATGAGCTGCTGCACATGCCACACTTAATATTAAAGCAATGGAGAAAAAATATATATATATCTGTTTCTTCAGAGAGGAATGGTTTCAGATCATAGACATTGGAAAAATCGAAGGGTCGCATTGTCACGGGACTGGGACAGCAGTGCATTGTTTGGGAGAAAGGAGAGAACTGCATTGTTCTACTTCTAGAACATTGAAATGTTGCCAGGGAACAAATGAAAGAAAGATGAAAAACAATTTATACGGAACAAATATGTTATCAGAAATCTAGGTTGGTTGAACATTATCAGAGCTAGGGTATGAGAAAAATGTTCTGGATTTTAAGAGATGAGAAAATTCATTTAGAGTTATTCACTGAAGGTAGAATTCAAAATGAATTTAAAGGACTTCTATAGGCACCCAGAACACTTCATCTCATTTAAGTGGTCTGGGTGCAGTAACCTTGCCTGTTTAACCCTGCAATGATAAACTGCAATTTTATATATTGGCAGTGAAGTGTCCCATTAAAGGGATGCTTTAAGCACCAGGCCTACTACAACTTAAAGGACCACTATAGTGCCAGGAAAACATACTCGTTTTCCTGGCACTATAGTGCCCTGAGGGTGACCCCTCCCGCTGGGCTCTAGGGTGAGGAAGGGGTTAAAATCTTACCTTTCTCCAGCGCCGGGCTCCCTCGGCGCTGGGGACTCTCTTCCTTCTTCTGCCATCATCGGCTGAATGCGCATGACCGGCAAAAGCCACGCGCGCGCACACATTCAGCCAGTCTCTCAATGCTTTCCTATGAACGCAGGAGTCTTCTCACTGTGAGAATCACAGTGAGAAGCGCAGAAGCGTTTCTAGCGGCTGTCAATGAGACAGCCACTGAGTGGTGTATTTTGGATTTGTGCTGCCCTAGGCACGACTAAATTCGGGCACCCCCAAAATCTAAATTTGCCCCCCCAATTCGTGTCAAGGCCATTTTTTTGATACATTGATACATGCACTAGTCATTGGCACACACTGTTTAACCAACACACACTTTTACTGACAGACACACACTGACAGGCAAACACTCTCAGATACTCATAAAATGACATACACACACTGACACACCCATTCTCACTCACATACATACACTGACAGCTACACTCACTCACAGTAAGGTGGACAGCCCCAGAACACGTGGCAAACAAGGCATTTGTCTGGGAGCTTGGCATTTTTTGGCGCCCCCCTAGGCAAATGCCTTGTGGTAAATACATCCCTGCAGCCACTAGAGGCTGGATTAACCCATTTGTAAACATTGCAGTTTCCCTGAAACTGCTATGTTTACAGCAGAAAGGGTTATTCCTAGAGGGACCTGGCACCCAGACCACTTCATTAAGCTGAAGTGGTCTGGGTGCCTATAGTGGTCCTTTCATGTAGTTATGCAGAAGAAACTACCCCTGCAGCCTCAGTAATGTGAACACTGTCTTCTCTGAGAAAAGGCAATGTTTAGATCTCTAATGGTTATCTCTAGTGGTTATCACTCAACAGCCACTAGAAGCCTTTTGTGGTGTAATCTGGCTTGCCAAACTTATTTTGCAAATAAACCTGTAAGAGAATCAGAAAATAAAAGCAAATGGAGATGGGTGAGATAAAACAAGTTCTAATCCCAGATAAAGCCAGCAGGATTCAAAAAGATAAAAAAAACTTCTAATCCATCTAAAGTATGTACTGTTAACATGGTGGCTAATGTATTGGTCTTACACAGAAAATTCTCTAAATTAAAAACTAAAGTTCCAACTTAAAGGGATACCTTTCAATACTGGGATAAAAAGTGAGGACAGGAAGGAGTTTAGAGGACAGAGGGAAGGGGAAGGGGGAAGAGGGGTAATACCAGCAACAAAGGTTGCATCATTTGGGATGGAATTTGTGCCTACTGTAGATGACACAAGGAGCAGTGAAAGTGGACAGAAACACCCTGCTTTGGCAAGGCACACTTGCAAGAATTCAAGGACACCTGTTTAATGGTTGGAGCTTTTATTGAGTGTCCTGCTTGAGGAAAAAGAAACAGGAATAGTGGGACCAGGGGGAGCAAATATATCTAAATGGCAAAACAAGAAAATTATTTATAAGGAGAACCAAGTGGATGCATCGTTAGATTGGTTCAATAAATGTCTCATGATGAGTGACTCAAGGAAGCAGCTATGTCTCTAGTAGAGAGGTCAGTAACTTTAATAGGTGGCTAGCTCCAGGCTAAATATTAAGCCTTGAAACATAATTCAGTCGGCCAAACTAACCTTAGAAGCATGTTGACCCATTGTCAAATGGGTGAAGATTAAAAATGAAGGAAGACACAAGAGCACAAACAGCTTAGACACACATTACATTGAGAATATATTAAAAGGAAAATTACTTCTCCATGATAAAAAAAACATGCATGTCAGGTTTGTACATGGATTCACAATGAAAGTGTTGTAATAAGGTTAGGTTTCTAAACAGTAATTGGTTAACGAATATCATGGTGAATTATCTTCAGAGTCTGAAAAATATTTCAAACTCTAAAACCGTAGGCCCAGCTGGGGGCATAATGTCCAAGACTACATCTTGACATCCAGACAATATCAATATGTCAAGATCTACATTGCCAATCCCTTTTAGCTGAAAGCAGCAGGGTGAATTCTTAACGTGAGACTCACAAGAGGATATTGCAGTGATACCAAAAACGTCAGTGTTTTTGTTTTGTATTGTCATTGCATTTGGGCTGCTGTTGAATAGACATTGCTGCTGCCCTTGAAAAGTGGGAGTTTGAGTGCAGGGCTAATTTCTGTATTTTTAGGCCAGCATTTAACGTTTAGCCCACTACCCAGAGATGTAATCCATGAGAGCCACTCTGTCACAGTTCTTATATCCACGAGGTCCCCAGAGTATGGGACCTAGGCTGGCACCCTCCCAAAGAGAGGTCCTGATAATAGGACTTAATGAGAAACACTATTAATCTCCAGAATGCCACTTCCACCACAAGTTTTAAATGTTACAACACACAATTATTTTATTTTCTATTCATTAAAGCACTGTAATTTTATCATTACTAAATAATGTATCTCGACATTTTTTGTCAAGACTAATTTATTGCGCAATTTACAAGCAGATCTGAATTAATCCAACGGGCCTTTAACGGCACTGCAACCATTAAGTCACCCAATAAATTAATTACAGCTTGAGCTTGCAAAATCTATAACACTGAACAATGCATATTTGTGATTAATGACAACTATATTCTGAAATTCTGTCATCATATATTTGAAAGACAGAGAGAAGTGAATAGACAAGATTTTTTTTTGTTTAATGAGAAAAAGAACTGAGATATTTATGTGAATCAGTTATCTCTGGCACTGGTGAAATTAAATGCCTATTTATTCCCTATACGCCTCCCAGAAGAAAAAAAAAAATTCCCTGTGGAGCTATCAGTGAAATTAATTTGGTCTAGGTCAGGCATGTGTGAGTGAATCAGGTTTCAAAGGACTTTATTCCAATGTCTCATTGCTGGACTATATTAATAAGCCAATTATGTTCTGAAAAAAAAATGCATTTCCAGATGACAACTCTACATTCATGTCTTATAGTTAAAGTAAACCCGCCATTCAGGATGACGGTATGCACGTTTACAAGCGGTATTTAATTCTATCTGCTATCAAATGTAAAGACTGCCGGCAAACAACCTTTGATATCTACAGATCTGTCTTTTGAAGCTTCTGTATGGCAATGATTGAAGACAGCTTTAAATTATTATTTAGATACCCAGATTACAATTAGGTGGAGGAGAAAATGAGTACACGGTGCATTCAAACCACACAGGGTTCTTTACTAAATTGTAAAAGAAAAGTGAATTCAAAGTGAATTTAAAATTCAAGGCCGAAATCATGGACTGGGAACATTTTCAAAGTCAGCTATGCTTCTAGATCTGCTATTTTTGATTTAAAGGCATTCTATAGTGTAAGGTACAAATCTGTACTCCTTACACTATCGTGCCCTCCCTCGCAGACAACCCACCAGCATGGAAAGGGTTAAAAAAACCCACACCTTTATATACTCACCCGATTCCAGTGTCGATCTTCCTCGGCGTTGGGTCGCCGCTCCGCCTCCTCTGACGTCATCAGATGGGGGTTAAGGCGCATGCAAGGATTTTACTGACGGATGTCCTCATGCAGATGTGAGGATGTCCAGCGTCAGTTGACAGACCAAAACCGCCTAGCAAGCAGGAAGTACCTCTAGTGGTTGTCTGATTGAACACTGCAACCAGACCACTTCAATGAGCTTATAGTGCCTATAGCAGGGGTAGGCAACCTTTTAGCAGCACTGTGCCGATATAGGAGTGTGATGTCCTGTAGCATGCCGGTCCTATTTTTTTAAATTGAGGTGTGTATGCTGCCGTATTCTGCTTGTGGTATTTTTACTGTGATTGCTTTGTATTGTTGTATTTGTGCGTATAGGAGCTATTATATTGTATATGTTCATTAGTAGTTTATGATATCGTGTATGATACTTATGAATGTGGGCTGTGTATGGGGGCTGCTTGTGGAATTGTGTGTGTGGATGGATGTGTCACATTGTGTGTGTATGTGTGGGGGCTGTTTGGTGTATTGCATGTGAGAGGCTGCATGTGGGTTTGTGTACATGTATGTGGATTGTTAGCGGGCTACGTTTGTGCGGATTGTGTGTATGTTTGTTTGTAGGCTGGTCGTATTATTTGCATGAGGGGAGGGTTATTCTGCATTTCTGTGTATATCTAGCAGTGTTAATGACTTCCCTGGGTTCCGGTGGGGACCAGGCTGGCCAGGTACAGGTCAAGGACAGGAGCTGCAACAGCAGCTGCAGGCTGCTCTACTACAGATCTGAGATCACTTGCTCTACGTGCTGCAATGCATAAATTGAGGATTGTCCTTCACCACCTCTTCGTATTAGCAGATATCTGAAGTTTTACTGGGACTCCTGATAGACCAGAGCCTATTTGGCTCTAGCAGCCTTGAGTGCCGTGCAAAGACACCTCGAGTGCCGTGCATGGCACTAGTGCCGTAGGTTGCCTACCCCTGGCCTATAGTGTCCCTTTAAGTTTGAAATTTAAGTTTAAATTACATTGGATATTTGGTAATCTGTAATCTTGTCATCCAGGTTCAAGTTAGTGGAACACATCTGGCTGGGGCTAACCCACAATGCTTAAAGGGACACTATAGTCACCAGAACAACTACAGCTTAATGTAGTGGTTCTGATGTGTATAGACTGTCCTTGCAAGCTTTTAATGTAAACGCCATTATATTATTATAAAAAAATCTATACACTGAAAAACTACTACTCAGCAGAAAAGAACAAGTATCCGACTTAATGTCTGCCTGTCGGTGTTCTTACACATCACTGTATGCCATACCTTCCGACATTCGGGAGGAATTGGTATGGGTGGATAGCCTAGAAAGTAAATCGGTGTGTTCAATGCCAGAATTAACGTGAACCTGTCATGGCTTTAAACTTTTTTTTATTGAAAAGATAAAGATTCAGTATGATATAATTTAAGTTATTATTTATCATATTATAATTTCCAGTTTATTTTGTTGTATGTTGTCACAAAATAAACTGGCACGGCTTCAAGCTACACCTCCAAGCCCTCTGGTGATGAGAGCCAGAACTATTATTTCCTGGCTCTCTTACCGTAACACACAGCGACCTTGCATCCCAATGCTTCTCTTTGATATCTGATTATTTAATATCTGATTATAGCACAAAAACAAATTCATGGATTCAAAGTACTTTTAGGAAACCTGGGCGACACCACTATCACTAAAGATGAGCAAGGTTTCTTACACCATTAAATACTTTTTACTTTTAATAAAGGATAATGCACCTTGTCAGCCAATGTACCAAATCTTCTGCCAATGTCCTGCCAATGCACTATGGTTAACCTGAGCACTTCCGATGAGCACAGATATAATTTCTCAGAAGGCCGAGCATGATGGAAAATGTAGTTCAAAATCAAAATGTGTATATTTTGCAAGCTCTAGTTTTAGGGTGTCATCCTGATGTTTCCATCTGTCTCGCTTTTCACAAATGACTTATCAAGCCAATAAAGGAGGAATAAGGAAATCATTATAGCTATGTCTGCCTACATTTTGGGTGGTTTTGTAGGTAATTAACACCCTGCAGATAGGATAACACTAAACAAGAATTCAAGCTGCTGTAAAATAGGAAGCATCACCCAGCGAAGAAAAATGCATGAAGGCGTGATGGTTTTCATAATACCTACCATTAGGTCTATCAGGATTCCAATTATCTGCACTGTAATAGGATGTTGGGGGAAGAATGGCACAGCTGCACCAGTCATGCAAGGGAGCGGAGATCTGGACAGTCTCCAAATTTGTTCTAAACATGAAACACATAAGTCTGGTTTGCTACTAAATAATAAAACCAGTGAACGCTCACATTTGGAGATTTATCCAAACGGCAAGCCTTTTATCATGACATGTGACGACAGTATAAGGCAGGAACCCAGGGGAACCAAATAATGTGAATTGTACCATTTAAGGAAATCAAATGACTATTCTTAATAATGCTCGAGTATTAGGCAGTGTATTAAATCGACAAGCCTTTTTACACTTAGACGTTTACTATTATCTTTATTCCTAACCAGTAAGACAAAATACTACAAGAAATAATAAAGCAAAGTGTGTAGGCGCTTCTCTGTACAAGTATAAATCAAGGGGTGTATATCAGGTGTATCCCCTTAATCACCTATAGAAGTGTCTCAAGATAAATAAATAAATAATAACTTATATGCATGTTCTTATGTATACAGTGAGCACTATGTGTTTTCCGGTTTATGTGTTTTAGATCGTTCTGTCTGACCTGAATTCATGATACCGTTTTAGGTATTTCTGTGTGACCCCTTTTGGGGGGGTGTATTATTCATTTATTTATATATCAAGACAAAATACTAAATTGAGACAAGAAGGGTCCTAATTTTTGGAAGATAATGCTAAATGCTTCTTATTCCCAAATATATATTCTGAACTAAGATAAAATAAAAAAACACAACAACAAAAATGAATCACAAAGCATAATAAAAGTGTCTGTTTCTAGTTACAAATAAAAAAATGTAAATTCATTTATGGGATGCAATGTTATATTTGTCTTCTTTGTTTATTTTCTCTCTCTCGTTCCCTTTCTTTTTCGCTCTGTAAAAATATAATTGTATATGTATTTGGTACTAGTACTAGCTAGATTGACCACGGCTGATCATTTAATGACAACAGGTAAAATTCTGAAACTGCTGAAGATCTCTGGTTCAAGCAAGCAAAGAGTAAAGAAAATAGAGAGTGTTTACTGTGTTTACTGTGTAGGAGCAAGGGACACTTGCTTTAAGTTGCTAATCTTTGAAGCTGAAAGGATTCCCGATATACAGGTCAACTGCTGTCTGAAATACCTCTGTCTAGTTGCCTGCCATGCAGATTGCATGAAACAAGTCACAGTATTCCTTGAAGTCTTGGACTTGGAATCCTGAATACAGTCCGAAGATGGGACTTTGCTAATCCTGCTAGTAAAGAGATGGACCACATAAATGATGGCTTATATTGATATGTTAATAGTTAAAGGGACATATTAAGCACCATAACAACTACAGCTTATTGTGATGGATGGTACAAGTAGCTTATGAGCACAGTGCTCCAGTTTTGATGAAACCGTGCTCAGGAGTGCACAAAAACATTAGGATGTCCTGGTACCAAATCCCTGCTCTTTTTGCTTTAGAAGTAATAAAAGGACATTTCACTTTGCTGCATATCTGTCCAAAATATTTGCAGGGGTAAGCAAGATTTGGCTTTGCTGAATGGCCACTAACTCTTTCAGTGCCAAAATCTGCACAGGTTCACAGGAAATCTGTGCCAGTTTTGCACCGTTCAAAGGGATAGTAAATCCCCAATGCAGACATGGAAACCTTTGAATATGAGGAAATACCCCTAGTTTTCTTGAAAATTTTGAAAATAGTCCAAAGGGACTGAGCCCATAGCCTTTCTCCTTCATAACCACTACGTAGCAATCTTTAGAACAGCTGAAGTTGGTATTCATAAACCGTTCACCTATTGTGTAAAAGAGCTCCTTGTTTTCCTTCATTGAGATACCGCGACCATTTTTGTGAAGACATTTCGTAACACGTTATTTGAAAAGATCCGCTGTGTATCAGACGATTGTGCATCTGACAGCCATTGTTTTGGTGCGCAGCAATGAAACGTCTGCCTTGGCATCTGCTGTTTTCTTGATTAGATGCTTCTCTCCCTTTGGCTAAATAAGATGGTCATAAGGGCTGCTTCGGCTTTCATTCTTCGCTTACATTTATATTCAGTCTGCGCAGACAGAATGTGAGAAACGCTGCTTAACATAAATGCCATCCTTCATGGTATAATAAGGGCTGCATGTTTTGTTATTATTTTAGACCTGTCTGCGATCGTGACTGCTTGTATTCATTCCGAGTGACTGAACAGATATTTATTGTGTTTGAAGAGCTATCTCTTACAGATTTTTTTTTTATTTGAACGCAAAAGTACATTCCTTCTTATGACTGCCATCTACTGTTAAAGGAATTGTTCATATTGGATTGGTTAAAATTAGATCAATGGCTATATACTCATTTTAAGCAAGTGCATTAACCCCTTAAGGACACATGACACGTGTGACATGTCATGATTCCCTTTTATTCCAGAAGTTTGGTCCTTAAGGGGTTACAAATGAATACTACTGATACAATAGAATTGTAGAACTGTAGAATTCCAATATTCTAAGATATATTAGTGTTATATTTATTAGCAGCTATATAGCACCAAGAACCAATTTCATATATCCCAACACTGAGAGGTATAGTTGCAGGATAGTAGTGGGACTATATGCTTCAATTGTCAGGTTGCAAGGGGCCTAGTAGCCTTGTCAGCTTGGGGTGCATGCATATATCTGAAGCGCCCCTGTTCTTGGCAGATCTGAAAAGGTTCCACCAGGTGTAGATGCCAATGGCCACTAGGGAAAGCTTCAAGTAAGTATAATTTACCTTACCCTGGACCCCCGGGGCACTGCACTGTAAGCGGCGATGTCACCATCTGTGGTCTTTGCCAAATGAGTTAAATCCCTTTTGTTTATGTTTATGCTGCCCTAGTCACACCACCCCTGGCTGTGACTCAAGAGACTTCTTGAAAAAAAAAGTTTCATTTTTAATCAGATGTTAAAATACTTTAGAAGTTTTTATCACCAGCTTTGCTGATTGAACCTGAATCATAGGAAGTTCCTGCAGGCTATTAACAGAGCATAAGATAATACATTCTAAATCAGACAGACCATACAATAAAGGAAGTTTAAACATTAGATCTCTCTTTAAAAGAAGTGTTTAGGAAGACTGCAGGGAGGTGTGAGTAGGGCTGCATAAACAAAGTGAATTAACTCCTAAATGGCAGAGAATAGAGCAATGAGAATTTTTTTGAAGTTGGTTATATTAGTCTGAAAGGGACACTATAGTCACCAGAACAGCTTATTGTATGTTCTGGTGACTATAATCATACCCTTCAGGCTTTTTGCAGTAAACATTGTCTTTTCAGAGAAAATGCAGTGTTTACATTACAACCTAGTGGTAACTCCACTGGCCACTCCTCGGTGGCTACTAGAGGTGCCACCTGGGGCAGTGTTGCACAATGTGTGTATATTTAGGGGGGCAAGGCGGGCCAGGGGGGCTAGATGGTGTTTTTAACGCAAAAGGGTCAGGAATACATGTTTTTGTTCCTTTAAATTGAAAATTTACTTTAAATTCCCGACAATTCTCACTTTAGTAAATACTGCAGTGCTGTACATGGAGAGATTTTCTATTCTTTTGACAACACGTTATACAGAATTATTCAGCTACGATCATAAATGGAAATATGGCCATGTATCCACACAAATAGGTAAAGAAATCACACTACTGATGAAGACATTTAAAATAAACAAATATGACAGAGCAACAGAAGACTATGCCTTTTTTTAGAGGGATGCTACAGATTGCTCAGCCCGGTCATTTGCTGTAGCATCTGGATCACATCTTATAATGAAAGACTCACATTGTTAGTTTGCAAAAATATCAAAATATAAATGTAGAATATATATATATATAAATAACTACTTACTTGAAAACATTTTTCTTTTTTTGCTTCATGTAGCATTTCTGCCAGTCCCGGCAGTAAAACTGGAAATATGTAATGTTCCAAAAAAATTCTTGGAGAACCTAAATCATGTGGGATACAGATATAAATAATGAGTGGCCTCTTGAACACACACAAATATCACAATGTGTCATGTCTTTGGTTAGACATTTTGAGATTCTAATTTTTTTTTACTAGTGTGATACTAATTGCAGCAGACTTTCCAAATCTTGTTTGTAAGCGATACAGCAGTGTGAAGATTTAAAAAAAAAAAAATCTACTTGCCCGAAGGAATAAAGTGGTAGCCCAACCTATTTGTCCTGACACACAAAATTATTTCAGACTGGTGACCCTGCCTAGAGTTCTGAACATTGACATGGTTAAATCCAAATGTGTAAAAAAAAAAAAAAAAAAAAAAAAAAAAAGAAGCTGATATGTTCTAATTCTTCCAACTCAACTAAGCCTGTTGTGGTTATAGTACTTGGAGTGTTCCTGTAATTATTTTCTCTTACTCTGATAACATTGTTTGTCATTTTTAAGTTGTTTGACCAGATACGCATGAGGTCAGGATGGGGAGGGGAGGAGGCTTATACGGTGTTACCAGTGATGCAGCTTGTGCCAATGGAGACACCGAAAGAGGCAAGATGGCCCAAGAAAAAAAGTGAGCACTAGCCAGCCCCACTCCGGACTAAATATGCTGAAAACAATTCCCTGCTGTCCCCAGATAGGACAACAACACAAAGACAGTGTGACAAGAACCCAAAACCTGACAGTCTTGTGGAACTCAGGACTTATGGTAAGCACGCAAAATCAGGTATGAAAACAAAATAACAAATATTGTAATGTGGTCATAATATGCAGCGATCAAAAGCATTTTATAATGTATAGTGGATCTATTTCTTGGGGAAAAAAGTAAAAACAATAACATCTTTATCAAATACTCACATTGACTGCTTTGAATTTTATTGAAATTCCAACCCAGTCAAAAGGTATACCAAGATAAAGTAGATACACTTGTGACGGCTAAGGGGAAAAAGACTCTGTGTATGGAGTATCCCACGATGTCGGAGGATCCTCAATAGACCTCAGTGTTGTGTTTTCCTGCATGTGTGAGAGTACAACACTGACATTGGCTCCTGGCAGCTAAAGAGTTAGAAGCTGAAAAGGCCTGGCATGAAGAAGATGGAGGAGGCTGAAAGTGTAAATCACCTTCCTCTGTATTCCTGTCACGGTAATATACCCCAACACGCAAGAATAGTCCAGATAGTCTAGAGGCAAGAAAACAAGATACGTCTTACCGGACCTTAGAATGGCCGGACTAGACGAGGACAAGAAAAGTCCAGAACGAGCCGAGGTCAAGGGGACAGAGAGACAGCGTAAACTAGAACAAGCCAAGGACTGGTACACAGGAGAGCAAACCGGCGAACAAGACAAGCAAGGATAAAGAGAAAACGGAGTCAGGAACAAAGCCAAGGTCTAGCACCAAAAAACCACAACTGAACGATACAAGCACTAAAGGGAACTGAACAGAAACCATGATAGGGCAAGGTACTAAGGGAAAAGGTGAGTATAAATATCCTAGTATTCAATTTGATTGGCCCCTGTCATATCCACGCCCCCAAAACATGAGTGTATGGGGAATGTGGCATGACAGGGGCCAATGGGAGTCCGTTTCATATTTCGGCTCCCACTGTCCCTTTAAGAGCGCGAACTAGGCACGCGGCGCGCTCTTAGAGTTAGGCGGGACACGTGACCGCTTCTCGCGGTCACTGCCCGCCTTTCTGGAATTGCCGTTGGATGAGCCACGCGCGGCTCGTGCAAAAGCAGGACCGCGCGCGGCGAGAACAGAGGACCCCGGCCGGCCCCTGGAGAGGGTAAGTACCGCTACAATTCCACAGCCACAGCACTGCTAACTGAGCAGTCACCATCTGGGGTCTTGCAAATTATGAAAAGACTTCAGATAATGACATAGCCACTTTAATAGAGGAAACACATTGACACTTTTTTTTATTTTTATTAAAACAAATAGAAAATCAAATATATATATATTATTATTATTGACATTTATATAGTGCCAACAGATTCCGTAGCGCTTTACAATATTATAAGAGGGGGAAGGTAGCTATAAATTGTATATATATATATATATATATATATATATGTAATAACATATTGGCATTTAAAAGCTCAAACATATCCAGTTCTATCATTCAAACTAGTAAACTAGTACAACATAAACATACAAGTATATTTTTATTACAAGTGAATCGTATTTTACTTACATGTCTTTAAGTCAGGGTGTTGTGACGAATCAATTGTACATTTATCAAATTCTTTATTTAAATATTCATGGTCTTCAATCTGCATATTAACACAAAAAAAACAAAACAAAAAAAACAACAACATATACAGTCAATAGGTCTGTAGGACCTAAACAAAAAGGAATTTTAAACAGAGCAGTTAGAAACAGTTGTGGGTAACAGGCAATATTTAAAAAAAATACCACTGAGGTGCTGTTTTCAGACAATGCATTGGGATCTGTTTACAGCTTGTCACACCACTAACCTATACATGGTGGGTGTTCTAGAGTGTTGTTCCCACAATCTGCAGAGGAAATAAAGTCCTACACATGCAAGGGAACCTGCTTCATCCTAGCTACGAGGAGTATCCTTCTCTGCCTACACATCCAAGGGAGCCTGCTTCATCCAAGCTACAAAGAGTATTCTTCTCTACCTACACATCCAAGGGAACCTGCTTCATCCTAGCTACGAGGAGTATCCTTCTCTGCCTACACATCCAAGGGAACCTACTTCATCCTAGCTACAAGGAGTATCCTTCTCTGTCTACACATCCAAGGGAACCTGCTTCATCCTAGCTACGAGGAGAATCCTTCTCTGCCTACACATCTAAGGGAACCTGCTTCATCCTAGCTACGAGGAGTATTATTCTCTACCTACACATCCAAGGGAACCTGCTTCATCTTAGCTACGAGGAGTATCCTTCTCTGCCTACACATCCAAGGGAACCTGCTTCATCCAAGCTACGAGGAGTATTCTTCTCTACCTACACATCCAAGGGAACCTGCTTCATCCTAGCTACGAGGAGTATCCTTCTCTGCCTACACATCCAAGGGAACCTACTTCATCCTAGCTACGAGGAGTATCCTTCTCTGCCTACACATCCAAGGGAACCTACTTCATCCTAGCTACAAGGAGTATCCTTCTCTGTCTACACATCCAAGGGAACCTACTTCATCCTAGCTACGAGGAGTATCCTTCTCTGTCTACACATCCAAGGGAACCTGCTTCATCCTAGCTACGAGGAGTATCCTTCTCTGCCTACACATCCAAGGGAACCTGCTTCATCCAAGCTACTTGGAGTATTCTTCTCTACCTACACATCCAAGGGAACCTGCTTCATCTTAGCTACGAGGAGTATCCTTCTCTGCCTACACATCCAAGGGAACCTGCTTCATCCTAGCTACGAGGAGTATCCTTCTCTGTCTGCACATTCAAGGGAACCTGATTAATCATAGCTACGAGGAGTATCCTTCTCTGCCTACACATCCAAGGGAACCTGCTTCATCCTAGCTATGAGGAGTATCCTTCTCTGATGGGTGATTTGGAGAACCAACTGACACCTGTCCTCGCACCCTCCTCCTTTGTTAAGAGGTTAAACTGTTGTAGAATGGTTTAACTTCTTACCTGGTGCCAGGCGCCTCCACTAGAGCTATTGGAGAGTTGGAAGCTCTATTTCTGAACTGAGCCCAGTGGTTTAGGGCAGTCACTGTACCTACCCACTCGTGACTTCTCCACAAGCCTCTGAATCACTTTGGCATCCACCACTCTAGTGTCAATTCTGAAACCGAACAATGCGTCTCTGTGCCAGTTTATGACACAGTGTCCATGCGTTGAAAAAATACCGCACTGTTTGTGTCACTGTGTCCTTATCAACGCTTACACCCGTTTTTGTTGTGTGGTAATGATGCAAACAGCATAATGTCCCTAACTCCTATAAAAGCCTAATTTTGACGAGTGACCAATGTACTCTTGTGATCTCTGCAGTACCCAAAAGCACATTCCTGGTTTATAGCGGTAAACTTGTATTTTTACCTGACTTGCCTTGATTATCCTGCTCCCTGTAATTTTCTGATGTGGCTCTGACGCTCGATTACATGTACCTCTCCTCAACTTAAACTTGGCTTACTCTGGCTATTATTTTGTCTTGTTTTGCATTATGCCCATCTCACTCCTTTGCTATACTTATATATATATATATATAGGTTAGATGTTGGTTCACGTTTTGCCATAACAAGCGTTTAGTTCACAGGATGAAATAGGCTAGGTCCTCAGCAGAAAGCTCTCCTCTTGTTGTAGTGAGAAATGGAGCTCACACACAGCGTTGGTTATTATCCCTGTAGTGCTCCTTTAAAAGTAGCATATTGCTTAGAAACTCTTAAATGGACACATGACTTACCATAACCACTACAGATTACTGTAGTAGCTATGAAACAAAGAGTCTTTGGCACTATCCCTCTGCTTTTTATCTAACTGTTCTCAAGCAATTCTGCCAAACACCAGGTTCTCCTAAGACCATCCACATCAAGCCATTCAACCCTGGACGGCAAAGATAAGCGGCAAATTTATACATAAGCGACTGTCTAAAGCATTAGCATTTAGTTTATTTATTTATTTATTTATTATTGCCATTTATATAGCGCCAACAGATTCCGTAGCGCTTTACAATATTATGAGAGGGGGATTTAACTATAAATAGGACAATTACAAGAAAACATACAGGAACAATAGGTTGAAGAGGACCCTGCTCAAACAAGCTTACATTCTATAGGAGGTGGGGTGTAAAACACATTAGGACAGGAATTTAGTTCTGGAAAGTCTAGGAAAAATATGCACTCCAGCTTACATTGGATGTATCTTTTGACAAGATAAAGGTCCCAAGGTCTTTTTAAGTCAAACTGTAGTATCTATAGCACCACAGTGCATAAAATAAGCACATGATCATATAAAAAATATATATATTTTCAGTGTTGCTACATTTCTCAGGTTACATTCACAAAAACATCAGCCTAAAAGCACGCATTTACATCTGTTCATGAGTCACAGTTCTCCGGAAGCAACAATTTGCTATCTTTTATACAAATACACGAAAAGAGATGCAGTGCGTCAGTGACCGTAGGATGAAAATAATATAGGCCATGCTGTGTATGTATAAACATGCTTATTTTTACTTACAGACATGATCGTCTTAGTTTCAGGCCTAACTCCTCGTGGTAAAGGGGGCTGTTCTTGTTCGTATTCTGCAGGTACAGACAAGGATACAGTGAGACAAAGTAATCTTTAAGACAGCTAGCACAGTCAATGCTAAATTCAGAGATAATATTCAGATTAGACTTAAAACTGCCATTCAGCCGTTTACTAAAAATAATTAGATGCACATTCAGAGATTTGCCATGAATGCAAAAACGTAAAGGGACACTCTAGGTACCAAAACTACTACATCATAATGCAGTGCCTCCTTTCTTTGACAATGTAAAAAATAGAATTTTCCGCTGGCACTTGTCGTGACCAATGCCTTCATAGAGCAATGCAGTGATACCTCCGTATCAACAGTTTTACCGCAGTTTTTTCACACTGCTCACGAAACGCACAAGATTTCATCACCATACATGATTAATTCTCTCTCGCTATCGCATTTCTATAGTGCCAAACTGATTAATTAAACGTTATCATCATGTACAGTACTATATACAGTACTGTACGTGATTACTTTTTACTGTACGTGATTACTTTTTGAAACTTTTTATTTATAAACTTCCATACATGTTTACTACTTACGCTACTTTTATACATGTACACATTGTGTAAGTAACTATCCGTAGTTTCAGGCAGCCGTGGGGGGGAAAGCTTGGTATGTATGCCCGTTGGATACCAGGGTCTAATGAATTGGATTAGCGGATCGCAGAATTTGTGAGCATGCACCGTATGTCCAAAAGGCTTCTCTATGACAAGCATTTGATTGGAGAGAGATTATCTCACAGAAGGCAGATGAGGCGAGACAGTCTTGGCTCATAAATACGGGTACTTTTAAATGCTTTTTAACGAAGTAAGTTAGTAATGGTATGCATCTGACTTTAAAGGAACACTATAGGGTCAGGAACACAAACATGTATTCCTGACCCTATATAGTGTTAAAAACACCATCTAGCCTTCTGCCCCTCCTGCCCTCCCATCCCCCTACCTTTATTCAAGACTGATGCTGCTGGTTCTGCCCCTGATCTGCCTGCTTGGCTGACATCATCAGAAGTGATGTTCTGAGTCAATCACAATGCTTTCCAATAGAAAAACATTGGATTGGCTGAGCTTGTCAAGGAGGCAGATCAGGGGCAGAGCCAGCACATGCTAAACACAGTCCTGGCCAATCAGCATCTCCACATAGAGAGGCATTAAATCAATGCATCTCTGTGAGGAAAGTTCAATGTCTCCATTCAGAGGGTGGATACACTGAATGGCAGTGCTGCACACTATACAGCACTGCCCCAGGAAGCACCTCTAGCAGCGATCTGATGAGTGGCCAGTGGAGATATCCATAGGCTGTAATGTCATCACTGCCTTTTCTCAGAATAAAACAGTGTTTACTGCAAAAAGCCTGACAGGACTTATTATACTCACCAGAACAAATGCAATAAGCGGTAGTGGTCCTGGTGACTATAGTGTCCCTTTAAATATCATTCAACACTTTTGTTTTTGCATCCAAGATCTAAGACTTTTTCTATGTACACAAAAGGCCTATTTCTCTCAAATATTGTTCACAAATCTGTCTAAATCTGTGTTGGTGAGCACTTCTCCATTGCCGATAATCCATCCACCTCACAGGTGTGGCATATCAAGATGCTGATTAGACAGCATGATTATTGCAAAGGTGTGCCTTAGGCTGGCCTCAATAAAAGGCCACAGTAAAATGTGCAGTTTTATTACACAGGCCAATGCCACAGAAGTTTTGAGGGAGCATGCAATTGGCATGCTGACTGCAGGAATGTCCACCAGAGATGTTGCCCGTGAATTGAATGTTCACTTCTCTACCATAAGCCGTCTCCAAAGGCGTTTCAAAGAATTTGACAGTACATCAAACCGGCCTCACAACCGCAGACCACGTGTAACCACACCAGCCCAGGACCTCCAAATCCAGCATCTGCACCTCCAAGATCACCTGAGACTAGCCACCCGGAGGGTGGCTCATCTGCATGCTTGTCGTCTTCATCGGGGTCTCGACCTGACTGTAGTTCATCATCGTAACAGACCTGAGTGGGCAAATGCTCACATTCGATGGCGTCTGGCACTTTGGAGAGGTGTTCTCTTCACAGATAAGTCCCGGCTTTCACTGTACAGGACAGATGGCAGACAGCATGTGCGGGGATCGTGTGGGTGAGCGGTTTTCTGATATCAATGTTGTGGATCGAGTGGATGATGGTGGCGGTGGGGTTATGGTATGGGCACGCGTATGTTATGGACAACGAACATAGGTGCATTTTATTGATGGCATTTTGAATGCACAGAGATAACATGACAAGATCCTGAGGCCCATTGTTGTGCCATTCATCCACGACCATCAACTCATGTTGCAGCATGATAATGTACGGCCCCATGTTGCAAGGATCTGTACACAATTCCTAGAAACTGAAAACATCCCAGTTCTTGCATAGCCAGCATACTCACCCGACATGTCACCCATTGAGCATGTTTGGGGTGCTCTGGATCGGCATATACGACAGCTTGTTCCAGGTCCTGCCAATATCCAGCAACTTTGCACAGCCATTGAAGAGGAGTGGACCAACATTCCACAGGCCACAATCAACAACCTGATCAACTCTATGCGAAGGAAATGTGTTGCACTGCGTGAGGCAAATGGTAGTCACACCAGATACTAACTGGTTTTCGAACCCCCCCGTACTTTCCCAATACAGTAAAACTGCACATTTTAGAGTGGCCTTTTATTGTGGCTAGCCTAATGCACACCTGTGCAATAATCATGCTGTCTAATAAGTATCTTGATATGCCACACCTGTGAGGTGGATGGATTATCTCGGCAAAGGAGAAGAGCTCACTAACACAGATTTAGACAGACTTGTGAGATGATATTTGAGAGAAATAGGCCTTTTGTGTACATACAAAAGTCTTAGATCTTTGAGTTCAGCTCATGAAAAATGTGTTGCGTTTATAATTTTGTCCAGTGTATATACATCTATCTATCTATATATTATTTATTTTTTTAAGTTAGCGTGTTCCTTTCATTTGGAAAAAAATTAAATATGCTTAAAAAACCCCCATAATGTTACTCTTTCACAAATGATGATAATAATGCAAATCAAAGAAAAAGAGAAAGCATCCCTCCTTGCAGGCCCTCCCTGTTTGTTTGGGATGCACTTATGATGACTTTTCATTTACTAGTTTAAAATATGTGTACAGGTAAGCAGGATTTGGCTGTGCTGAAATATGCTTAAACAGTGATGTCAAATTAATACAGACTTAATATGAATGTAGAGGGTTAATGGCTCTTCATCACCTTCTGTACTAGGTCACAAGATGATAGTTTTTCAGGTGATTGTCCCCTAGTAGAGATTTGTGTGCACTGAAGCTTTTGTCTAACTCCAAGAGAACAATGGCATAATATTGTAGGTACAAATGACCCTTAGCGTGCCTCCGATAACCAAGCTAGTTGATTTTAATTACATGAAATGCTACTCACCATAGAATCCAAACAAGTCAGTGCTTTCACAAAAACATCACTTAAAGGGGAATCCAAGCACCATAACCACTATATCAGTATGATCCTGAGGCCATGTCAAAGGGTTTTTGAGCGGTCTGACAACACCTGAGCGCCCCTGTGCATCTCTCAATATGTTATTATGGGAGCTACATTTCTGCATTGGCAAAAGGAATGCTATTTATATGTGAATGGCATTCATAGTCTGACTGAGCATATCAGCCAATGAGTGCACTCATTAAATATCTACTCTATGAGGAACATTGGATTGGACCATTACAGAGAGAGTGATGCCTCCAGGATGATGTCATGAGAGACGGAGCAAGCAGAAGCACAGAGAGTTTTAGCGCTAGTAAAAAAAATGTAAGTACAATCTTTTTATTTTTAAAGGGACACTACTGTATAGTCACCAGAACAACTACAGCTTAATGAGATTGCCTTTTTTTGGGAACATTATTGTTATAACTGTTATTGTTAAACAATATTGGTCTCTGAGGAAGTCCCACAAGTGGGACGAAACACATTAGACCAGATTTCCTTTTTATTGCTTTTTATTTACCTACATGGTTCCTGATACTGGGTGATACCTGATCATAAGAGGGAGATACTAGTCCCCCAAGAGAACGGGGAAGGCACCATTAGAGCGCATACTACTTCTAATTCTTGTGAGTGCAACCTTTAGCAGGGATTATTATATTTCCAAAACTATATTATGCTATGTTTTTTATTTATTGTTTTTTAGGTATACCAGCTGAATCCCACATGTATTGTATTTTTTGGCTTGTTTAGACGAAACACTATTTGGGAGGTGTCCGGTGGGAAGCTGTTTCAGTTTTACTGAGAAGTATATGTTTTTATATTTGTTGTTTTTTTCTTTGTTATATTTTATTGAGTAAAATCATCGCCTGCAGGCATTTTAATGCAAACACTGCCTTTTCACAAAAAAGGCAGTATTTACATTGCACCCTAGGGACACCTCCAAGTGGCCACTACTCAGATGGGCACTGGAGGGGCTTCCTAGCTCAGTGCTGCACAGTAGGCAGCACTGCCATTCAGTGTCCCCACGCTCTGCATGGGGATGCTGAATTTTCCTTATAGAGATGCACTGATTAGCTGAGGAGGTGCCGATGAGCTAAAACAGCGTTTGGCCCCGCCTCCATGCCGATTTCAGCCAATCCAATGCTCTTGTATTGTATTGGCTAAAAATCAGTAATTCAGATGATATCACCAATGAGGCGGATCGGGGGCCCAACCAGCTTCCGCAGTTCTGCGCGGCGCTGGAAAAAGGCAAGTTTTCACCTTTTCTAATGGTGGGGGGGGGGGGGGGAAAGCCACCTAAATGGTTGGTTAAACACTATAGGGTCAGGAATACATGTTTGTGTTCCTGACCCTATAGTGTGCCTTTAACCCCTTAAGGACACATGACATGTGTGACATGTCATGATTCCCTTTTATTCCAGAAATTTGGTCCTTAAGGGGTTAAACAATTTTTATTGCAGTTGGGAGGGTCTAATCGACATTGGGACTAGGCTTGTATTCCTAACACTATAGTGCTCCTTTAACCCCTTAAGGACACATGACATGTGTGACATGTCATGATTCCATTTTATTCCAGAAGTTTGGTCCTTAAGGGGTTAACGACATTTCTTTAAATAGTCATAATATATGTTTTAATTAGGTGACCTGACACTAAAGTTAAGTGTCCTTAAATATATCACCTTACTCAATATCATTTGTCCAGTCTTTCTTTGTCCTAATGTTCTACAGACACACATTTTCAAATATCTTGTACAGGAAAATAAACTGAGGAAAAAAACAGTTTAGAATTGTGAATCTGGAAAGATGGCCAAGCAGAGCCTTGAAACATGTCATTTGTATTATGTAACTGCCACAAGCTATCCTGATTCCAGATTGGACAACACTGGTTTGGTGCCAGAAACAAAACCATTCAATAAACAGTTTCTCATCCAGAACAAGCCTTGTATTTGTTTGGAGATATGCAGCTGCACTGATCTTCATGGGCCGAGAAGATAACATTGTGCAGCTGTAAGTAAGAGTACTATCAACATTTCTGCTTTGTACGTGTTTATTGGAAGGGCACACACGGTACAGGCAAATTTAGCATCACTAAGAATAACTGGTTATGGGTTAACAATGTGTTTAAATAAATACAATTTGGATTTGTAGTGACAAACTGAAAACCAAGCAGTGCAGTTAAAGGAACACGTCACACGAAAAAATAAAAATAATAATTAATAAATGACTTTTTAGTAGATATACCTCCATTTATTTAGGCATGTAATCACTGGGGTAAATCTAAAAAGAGCTAACAAAAGCTGCAGTTCTTAAGTCTGCGGCCTTTGCAAGCCTTCCCCCTTTTTTCCCGGTAGAGACTTTCAGTCTCTTTGCAGGAAAATAACAAATCAGAGGCTTCTTATTGAATCTGTGCCCTATGTACACGTTTGTCTGCTCTTGCACATGTGCGGTTACTGTTGTCAGGAAGGACGCTGGTCTGAGCTGGGGTCTGTAGAGGACTACGCACCAGCAAACGCACAGTTGGCTGGGTGACTATAATACAATAGGGGAGAAGACATGTGGCGCTAAAGTGCGTGGACTGGTCCTTTAAAGGATTACTACAGGCATCATAATCACTATAGTCCTTCAGGAGGACCGTGGAGTCATTCCCTGGTAATGGGGAAAACTATTTTGCAATGGTCTTATCTTTGTGCCAGCTCTCCTCTGCAGCAGCCTCAATGACACGTGGTTTCTGCAGAGCTTAAAGGACCAAAAATATTTTTTCAATATTGACCTCAATTTAATTTTGTTGAATAAGCTTCCAAAATGATTTCATATTTTTATATACATATTATAAATAATTTTTTCAACATATTAAAATATTCAAAACATATATCATATTTAATCAAATAAATCAAAATATTGAAAAAAATATATATATTTTCCATAATATTAAATCATTTTAAAAGTTTATCCCAAAATATGAAATCATTAGGAAAGCTTATGCAACAATTTTAAGTTGAGGTCATAGTCAGTATTTATTCACTGAACTCAGAATTGTAGCAAACTGAAGTCTAAATGGGAAAATTCAAGCTAAAATAGCCGAGCTGTGAATGGCGAATGTTTCCAGGTCAGCTTACTTAGCCTACATTTTGCCATTTGGATTACAATTTTCTTCCCTTTGGAGTATACAGGGAGTGCAGAATTATTAGGCAAATTAGTATTTTGACCACATCATTCTCTTTATGCATGTTGTCTTACTCCAAGCTGTATAGGCTCGAAAGCCTACTACCAATTAAGTATATTAGGTGATGTGCATCTCTGTAATGAGAAGGGGTGTGGTCTAATGACATCAACACCCTATATCAGGTGTGCATAATTATTAGGCAACTTCCTTTCCTTTGGCAAAATGGGTCAAAAGAAGGACTTCACAGGCTCAGAAAAGTCAAAAATAGTGAGATATCTTGCAGAGGGATGCAGCACTCTTACAATTGCAAAGCTTCTGAAGCGTGATCATCGAACAATCAAGCGTTTCATTCAAAATAGTCAACAGGGTCGCAAGAAGCGTGTGGAAAAACCAAGGCGCAAAATAACTGCCCATGAACTGAGAAAAGTCAAGCGTGCAGCTGCCAAGATGCCACTTGCCACCAGTTTGCCCATATTTCAGAGCTGCAACATCACTGGAGTGCCCAAAAGCACAAGGTGTGCAATACTCAGAGACATGGCCAAGGTAAGAAAGGCTGAAAGACGACCACCACTGAACAAGACACACAAGCTGAAACGTCAAGACTGGGCCAAGAAATATCTCAAGACTGATTTTTCTAAGGTTTTATGGACTGATGAAATGAGAGTGAGTCTTGATGGGCCAGATGGATGGGCCCGTGGCTGGATTGGTAAAGGGCAGAGAGCTCCAGTCCGACTCAGACGCCAGCAAGGTGGAGGTGGAGTACTGGTTTGGGCTGGTATCATCAAAGATGAGCTTGTGGGGCCTTTTCGGGTTGAGGATGGAGTCAAGCTCAACTCCCAGTCCTACTGCCAGTTTCTGGAAGACACCTTCTTCAAGCAGTGGTACAGGAAGAAGTCTGCATCCTTCAAGAAAAACATGATTTTCATGCAGGACAATGCTCCATCACACGCGTCCAAGTACTCCACAGCGTGGCTGGCAAGGTATCAAAGAAGAAAATCTAATGACATGGCCTCCTTGTTCACCTGATCTGAACCCCATTGAAAACCTGTGGTCCATCATCAAATGTGAGATTTACAAGGAGGGAAAACAGTACACCTCTCTGAACAGTGTCTGGGAGGCTGTGGTTGCTTCTGCACGCAATGTTGATGGTGAACAGATCAAAACACTGACAGAATCCATGGATGGCAGGCTTTTGAGTGTCCTTGCAAAGAAAGGTGGCTATATTGGTCACTGATTTGTTTTTGAATGTCAGAAATGTATATTTGTGAATGTTGAGATGTTATATTGGTTTCACTGGTAAAAATAAATAATTGAAATGGGTATATATTTGTTTTTTGTTAAGTTGCCTAATAATTATGCACGTAATAGTCACCTGCACACACAGATATCCCCCTAAAATAGCTAAAACTAAAAACAAACTAAAAACTACTTCCAAAAATATTCAGCTTTGATATTAATGAGTTTTTTGGGTTCATTGAGAACACGGTTGTTGGTCAATAATAAAATTATTATTATTATTAATAATTCTGCACTCCCTGTAGTGATTCAAACCCTGAAGTGTCAATTCAAAGAATATAGAGAAAATATAGACCATACAGACACACACTGACTCAAATAGACACACACTGACCCATACAGACACACACACACTGACCCATACAGACACACACATACAGACACAAACTGACCCATACAGACACACACACATACAGACACACACTGATCCATGGAGACACACTCTGACTCATATAGACACACACTGACCAATACAGACACACACATACAGACACAAACTGACCCATACAGACACACACTGACTCATACAGACACACACATACTAACACACACTGACTCATACAGATACACACTAACCCATACAGAGACACACATACAGACATACACTGACCCATACAGACACACACTGAGCCAAGCAGACTGACACACATTGTGATGTCCCATTGACCCTCTTACCTTTATTGCACGTATGACTTTGCTTTTCGTATGTTCCTGGCAGCTTAACTGTGCCCGGGTATCTTCACTCCGTGTTAGCCCTGCCCCTGCTATGCTCTCGCCCACTTGTCCCCACATACAGGGCAAGAGCGAGACAATGAAACGCCCTCGTGCTGCTACGTATATGGGAGTCTTTTTGGGGGGCCTGGCTGAGCAGGCTGAGGTGGAAGCTGCCGGACCAGTGTTATACCGGGCGGTAGTCAGCAGCCATGTAAGTGCTCCCTAGCGCCCAGTAACATGGCCGGCGGCACGATTTGTATAATTACTTCAACATAGAGGGGCAGCCAAAAGAGCAGAGCAGTAAAGCTGCTGCCGGCACTCCCCTTTAAGCAGCGTCCTAGGCGGCAGCCATGGATAAGAAAGCCTTTTTCTGGAGTGAGGGGCAGGCTTATGGGACTTATAGGCTTTTTTTTTTTTTTTTTTATACAAAAGCTATAAAGATTGAGCATGCAAAAAATACAGTATATTAATGAGGTCAAAACCAAATGCATTAAAGGAACATTATTGACACTATAGTGTTAAAACTACCATTTAGGTGACTTGTCCCCCTTAATAGTTAAGAAAATTTACCTTAATAACAGCACCGCACAGGTCTGCCGGCGCTGGCCCCTCCCCCGATCCGCCTCCTTGGCAGATATCATCAGAATTCCCATAGGAAAAGCATTGGATTGGCTGAGATCTTCAAGGAAGCCTGGCCAAATCATCATCTCCTCATAGAGATGCACTAAATCAATACATCTCTATGTGGAATGTTCAGCGTCTCCATGCAGAGTATGTCTGAGGATTGGCCACTGGAGGTGTCCCTAGGGACCAATGTAAACACTGCCTTTTCTCATCATTAATTACATGATTTTGCTATTTCATGACGAAAAGTCATGATTTTATGAAAGACACGGAGGCGAGTATTGCTTAACCCTTTCTTTACTGTCCACCAATAGCAGCAAAGTATATTAACAGTAAGAAAAAACAGTAACCATAGAGATAGGACACTCCCAGTATAATAGGCAGCACCTCCTCCTCCAATTCCTCTTTCTTTGGAGATGCTACCCGCCAACAGCTAACCGGAAGTCAGGAAACAGTCCAGCACTAGAAGGGCCACGGCCCAGCATCCTTGTTGATACAGGAACAGCGGATGCCCTTGAACATAGGCAAAACCGGGAACAAATGGTGAAACTTTTAACCATAGGGAGTCCATCTCTTTGTCAACTCTTGAACTTCAGCTAACTTGTGGAAGTCCTGAGCATAGAGACGTCCTTCATGCGATGCGCTTAGAAGTGGATCAACCTGTGAAGACATAATGACAGGAGCCCAAAGGTTAAATCGGTACTAACACTATTTGCCCATGCCAAGATACGGTACATTGGAAACCAAGCCACCCGTTAGTGTACCCCCATTCGTACCTGAGTAAAGAGTCCCCATGTATGTGAAGTGTCATGAGTCAGATGTACATATAAGTTATACATTCATGGAAGGCAATGTTATACTTACCGCCCGAAGCGAGAAAAGACAGGGGGGGAAATTCTATAAATAAGTAATAGGGAGGGGCAATACTCGCCTCCGTGTCTTTCATAAAATCATGACTTTTCGTCATGAAATAGCAAAATCATGTAATTTTATGTCAAGACACGGAGGCTCATATTGCTAGTTTAAAGCTGATCCATGACCGACGAGAAAACGTGTGGCTGAGGTCGGAAGTAGAATTCCCTGAAGGTGGATTCTCTGGACCAGTCCGCCATCCTCATAAGGTCTTCCAGGCGTGCTCCCGAAGAGGCCATAGACGTAGCTGAAGCCCCACGTGTGGAGTGGGCGCTAAAGATGGATGTGTCCACCCCCGCCTGCGACATAATCCACTTCACCCAACGAGCCAGATTCGTGCTGGATACTGGGGTGAAGGGTCGACGGATGGAGAGGAAAAGTTGAGGCGTTGAAGCCGACCTATGGGCCTTCGTCCGAAGTTCGTATTCCTTCAAACATGTCACTGGGCACAACATCGGGTTATTAGGAAAACTCGGGTACGAGACTGAGCGTATGGCCGTCTTAGTCCTTCTGGAGACATTGAATGTCACCCCGTCCGGGGTGAAGGATCTCGCATCGTGGTCCAGGGCACGTACCTCCGAGACTCGTTTACAGGAGATGAGGCAGAACAGGCATACCAACTTGGCAGAGAGTTGTTGTAAGGTGAGGTCCGAGTTGGGAGGCCAGGAGGAAAACAGCGATAGGACGCAGGTGACGTCCCATGTGGCTGTGTATCGAGGTCTGGGAGGACGCGAGAGGCGTGCCCCTTTGAGTAAGCGGCATACCAGGGGATGCTGGCCCACTGGGCAGCCGTTGAAACCATGATGAGCTGACGAGATGGCTGATCTGTATAGGTTGATCGTGCGATATGCTCGACCCTCTTCAAATAATGATGTGTGGAACTGGAGTATCGTCGTCACAGGAGCCGCCACGGGATCCAGGTTCCTAGCCAGGCACCAACCAGTCCAAGTTCTCCAAGCGGTCCCGTATGAGCGTCTAGTGCCGGGAGCCCATGCGTCAGCCAAGAGGCGTCGAGTTGCGTCCGAAATTCCTGGGACTTCTCAGGGATCCCCGAGATTCTCCATGCGAGTAGTCGCAATGATCCGTCCAGTAGGAGTGGATGTTGTTGGCCTATCGGGTTCAGTAGAAGGTCCCGGCTGGGCGGTAGAAGAGCAGGGATGTCTATAGCCAGTTCTAGGAGTTGTGGAAACCACGACTGGGTACCCCAGAATGGGGTTAGTAGGACCATCTGGCGACGTACCTGGAGTAGCACTCGGGGGATCATGGCAAATGGCGGGAAGGCGTAAAGGCGTGATTCGGGCCATTCCTGTAGGAAAGCGTCCACTTTCTCCGCGGCCGGGTCCGGGCGCCAGCTGTAGAACCTGGGTACTTGGGTGTTGAGTCTGGAAGCGAATAGGTCTAGGGAAAAGGGTCCCCAGAGGGATGAGACAGTGGAGAACACCTAGGTATCCAATTTCCAATCGCTGCTGTCTGCTAGATAGCGTGAGCTCCAATCCGCATGGGTATTGTGAAGGCCAGGAAGGTATTCCGCTTGGACCGTCAGGTTCCTGTCTAGGCAATAGGTCCAGAAATCTTTCGCCAAGCAGCCAGCACCGCAGAGCGTGTGCTGCCCAGGTGGTTGACATACCGAACCGCTGAAATGTTGTCCATCCGCAGCTTGATGCATGTACTGGCCGTGCCGTTCGCAAAGCTCTTGATCGCAAAGGAACCAGCCAGTAGTTCTAGGGCATTGATGTGGAGTCGGGACTCTGCGTCTGTCCACCGACCCCCAGTGGTCACCCCGTTGCAGTGTGCGCCCCAGCCGTGGAGACTCGCGTCCGAGTCCACCGTGAACTCCGGCTGGGAGCCGAAGATGGCCTTGCCATTCCAGGCGGATAGGTTGTGGATCCACCAGGTCATCTCGTCTCGGGATTCCGCGTCCAGGGGAACCAAGTCTGCATACGAAGCCCCTTTGTTGAGGTGTGCTATCTTCAGGCGTTGGAGAGCTCGGTAGTGGAGCGGAGCCGGGAACACCGCCTGGATGGACGAGGTCAGTAGTCCAATGATTCGTGCTAGGTGTCGCAACGACAGCTGTTGTCTCGTGAGGGCACGTCGTAGTTCCTTGCGGATGGAGCGTATTTTGGCTGGAGGGAGACTGAGAGACTCCGCTTCCGAGTCGACCGTGAACCCTAGGAACTCCATGTGTCGGTAAGGGGAGAGGCAGGACTTCTCCCCGTTGAGTAGGAAACCCAGTTGACGTAGGAGGTCCATTGTCCATTGAAGGTGTTCTAGGAGGGCTCTCCGATCTTGTGCCATGAGGAGGATATCGTCCAGATAGACTATCAGTCTGACTCCTCGACTGCGTAGCCAGGCCATGGCCGGTCGCATCAACTTGGTGAAGCACCACGGAGCGGATGAGAGTCCGAATGGGAGGCATGTGAAACGCCATGTTTTCGCCTTTCCAGAGGAACCTTAGTAGGTCTCTGGATGACTCGGCCACCGGGACAGTCAGGTAGGCATCTTTGAGATCTAACTTTGCCATCCAATCTCCGCGGAGAAGGTCCCGCAGGAGGTGGATACCCTCCATTTTGAAGTGGCGGTAGCGCACTATGGAATTCAGGGCCCAAACGTTTATAACTGGGCGCATCTGGCCGCCTTTCTTTTCTACCAGGAAGATGTTGCTTATAACCCCAGAATGTGCCAGCGGGGCACGTTCTATCGCTCCCTTCGTGTGGAGTGACAACAGTTCCTCGTCTATTAAGGCGCGGTCTGCCTTCGAAAGTACCATAGGGTGAGGGGAAGGAATGTGGCCCGGGGTATCTACCAATTCTATGTGGATCAAAACCCAGGGATCTGAGGTGATTTCTAACCAGGCATGGAAAAAATGACGGAGTCTGCCCCCTACACAGATATTGGAAAAAACACAAGGTATGTGTGGTCTTACCGTAAGGGCGTCTGGAACCGGGGTTCCCTCTGAAGCTTCTGGAGCGCCATGGTCTTCCACGAGATGGGAAGAAGGGAGACTTCCCTGGTGTCTTGTGTCCTGATACGGTGGCCTCTGGGTATAAGAGCCTCGTCCCGATCCTCGGGAGTTAAAATTAGACCGGCCGGACAGACGGCTCCTGAATCTGCCGGCCCTGGAAGAGACCCGTCCTTGAAACACCCTCCTCATGGAGGAATGGGCCTTGTCTAGGGCTGTGAAAGCACCAACGAAGCGCCCCAAATCCTTAATAAAGGAGTCTCCAAATAGCTGGCCCTGAGCCTCTTTACCTGCCTCAGTGAGGGCGAGGTTGGCCAATTTGGGCTCGATTTTAAAGAGGATGGCTTTACGCCGTTCTATAGACAGGGAAGTGTTTACGCTACCGGCTATGCAGATAGCCCTCTGCACCCAACCACGGAGATCCTCTGGGTCGACCTGTCTGTTCTCTGTTCTAGCTATCTCGGCCATGTCGAATAATTTAGCCTGGGGGCCAAAAATGTCCAGGTGTTTGTCCTGGCATGACTTTAACGCAGATTCCAGGCCCTTACGGGGATTCCAACCCATCTTGGCCAGAAACTGCGTCGTTTTAGGGTCTACAATGGGTGTCTCGCAGACTTTGTTAGGGATAAGGGGTCTAGGACATTCCGACCTGAGCTTATTGCGCGCCGTCTTGCTAAGGGGGCGCCTAACCCAGTTCTCAAGGTATTTCGCCACATGGGCGGCTGGGAGCCATTCTGCTGACCTCGGGTGATGGAGAGCATCCGGGTCAAACATAGGTTCCCCAACCGGGTCTAAGAGGGTCGAACCCGCGGTAGCGGGAGAGTCACTGCGAGAGTCACTGATTACCAATCCTGGTAGGGTAGGGGCAAAGGGGTCTGTGTCCTGCCCGTCAGACTCGTTCTTGGAGTCATCCCCGGACTCATCCATAGCCTCCTCACAAGACCCGATTTCTGAGTCGGAGTCGCTCTCTGTAAGTGCTCTGGCACATTTCCAGTGCCGCGCCCGTTCTGCCTGGCGCGGAAAGGCTCTTTTGCGTGATATAGGCACGCTATCTTTGGTGGATATTTTAACACCAGTCTTAGTGGTTCTGGAGGCGGGCGGGGTCAGGTGCTTAGATTTGGCCTTAGCCTTTCTAGGGTTGTCCCCTGGGTTGTTCTCTGAGGAACGAGATAAACGTGTAGGCATGGTAGGTGCCTCTGCGGGTATAGATTGTGCCAATAAAGCCTGAGATATAGACTGGGACAAGGCTGAGGACATTGAGCCCATGGCGGCCATGATGGCGTCTGTAACTGAGCGTTGCAGCGCCATGGCCTGGGCATCATCCGGCACAGACATAGGGTCACCCGCAGAAGAAGAGGGACCAGAGCTGGCAGAGTTAGGGCCAGCCAGTGCCTGGGGAATATCCCTATCCTCAGGGGAGAGAGGGGAGACAGGTCCCTTAGGTTTAGGCATAATAATAGTTATATTGAGTAATGTCAAACTCAAAACAATATTTCCCTATATAGGCAAATATATATAGTGTATATAGGGGTACAAGTGAAAAATATATATATTCTGTGGTAAAAGAAATAGAGCTGCTAACAATGTGGAGGATGCACTAGCAGGAGTTAATCACCCCAGGCTAGGCAGAGATAACAGGGAAAAAGGAGGGAGCTCACCAGGGTCCAGACCGGCAGATAAAGAGAACGGAGGGAAAAAGAGCGCCAAAGTGACTGATAGAAAATGGCCGCCGGGGGGAACACATAAAACAGGTGAATCCAGCATTCAAATGAAAAATTCGAATGCAGCAATAGGAGAATAGGCAGGCAGACTGGTTCACATCAAACAGGTGAATCCAGCATTCGAATGAAAAATTTGAATGCAGCAATAGGAGAATAGGCAGGCAGACTGGTTCACATCAAACAGGTGAATCCAGCATTCGAATGAAAAATTTGAATGCAGCAATAGGAGAATAGGCAGGCAGACCGGTTCACATCAAACAGGTGAATGCAGCGTTCACATGAAAAATTCGAACGAAGTAATAGGAGAGAAGACAGGCAGACCGGCAGAATAATGGAGGGAAAGTTTAGAGCGATACCAAGGGAATCAGAGAAGGTAGAGAAGGATAAAGCCGGACAGGGAAGGTCTGGGACCCTGGGCTCAACAAGGTATACAACAGAAGGTCAAATAAATACAAAATACAATCATACATTAACCAGTGAATGGTACAAAATGTCAGCAGAGAAAAATAATTTGTGAGGTACTTATCTGTCTGGTAGCAGCAAAGAAAGAGGAATTGGAGGAGGAGGTGCTGCCTATTATACTGGGAGTGTCCTATCTCTATGGTTACTGTTTTTTCTTACTGTTAATATACTTTGCTGCTATTGGTGGACAGTAAAGAAAGGGTTAAGCAATATGAGCCTCCGTGTCTTGACATAAAATCTGTAATTGTTCTAGTGACTATACTGTCCTTTTAAAGTTGTATTGGTCCTGGAGTGTCCCTTTAATGCAAGTATACATGTGTACACATTGCTGGGAGAGAAGAAGTTAACCTTTTAATGACATGCAGGCTTGCCACTTCTGCATTTTTTTTTGCCAGATACTTATATAGAAACTACATGAGGTTGCCAAGCATGTGTACAGTGCTGCCCAGTATCATGTATCACCCATATGCTCATGCTTATGGAGATTAATGATATAATCACAGCACGGAACTCATGCACCATGATTAATAAGTAAATGTTACCCGTGACCATATGCATACTAGATACTGCCAGAAGACACTTTACATGTGCCAGCCCGCAACTTTTGAAAGTCATATGTGTCCTGTAAAAGAATGCTGAGGTGGCAACTTTATGGTGAGGGCCTATCTGTAGCTGAATGTTTAGCGTTAAAGGGACACTATAGTCAACAGCTTAATGTAATGGTTCTCGTCTCTCAAGCTTGTCCCTGTCTTGTTTACATTGCTGGCTAGTAACATCTCTAGCAGTAGTCACGCAGGTGGCCACTAGAGGTGCTTCCTGATGTTCAGCGTCTCCACGCTCTGCATAGAGATGCATTTAAAATAGGGAATTACAGTTGAATGGTAATCACTCATGTGTAGTATATTAATTATAAGACTAAAATAAATTATTTAAGCTTAATTTAATAATAATAATTCTAGCCCACATTTTAAAGGGAAACTATAGTGCCAGGAAAACAAAGTTGTTTTCCTGGCACTATAGCTCCCTATAGTGCCCCCATATGTCAAGCACCCTTTCCCTTCTCCCCTGTAGTGCAGAAGGGGTTAAAAACCCCTTCTGTGACTTACCTGAGTCCAGGTCCCTCGGTGCTGGCTCGGGCTCCATCTGACGTCTGCCGGTGGGGGAGACCTAATGCGCTGTAGACAGTTTTGTCCGGTTAAGAGACATCCACAGGGACTTACCTTCACCATTGACAATATACAAATTTATATATTTGTAGTTTGTATTCATTTGTATATTGTCACTGTTGAAGCATTGGACCACTAGTGGTAACTGTATTACTACACCTGCTGTTTTTAACTTAAATTGGATTATCACCCATCATTGCTGAGAGTTTATGGTGATTTGGAGAAGAGAATCCTTGGATGGAAACATTTATACAAGGTATTTTTGCAACCTACAAATTGTGAGTGGCCTATTGGCATACACATCGTTGGCACTTTATCAACACATTCTTTTTTTTAGCAGAATATTCCCCTACTTTTATATGTATATCTGTTTGGAAGAGATGAAGTCTTCGGGGTATCTGAACTTCTCTCGTTACAGGGAAGTTACTTTTTACTTTATTCGTTCTTTCATTATAAGCACCTCGGTTTGTAGACACACACACATAGTTTTTCTATATTGCACACTATACCCCACACTACAGCTCCTGTCTTCCCCTCAATACACACACACACACAACAGCCCCTATCATCCACAATCTCCAACCAATCCCCTTCACACTCCAGCCCTTATTGCCCCCCTTACACATACACTACAACACCAATTTCCCCACAGACACAGTTTTCTTCCCAGAGTATAGCTCATATGCCCCAAATGCTTACTACTGCCCCTACCCATCCATCTACACCCTAGTATCCCTATTCCCCCAAACACACCCTACAGTCCCTATGCCCGACAACACACACTACAATCCCTATCTACATACAGCCCGTATTTACATGCACAAACATAAACTACACAGCAAACAGACCCACCGTCACACACAACCGCACAACAACCTCCCTCTCACACATGCAACCATACAAGCATTATTCCCTCCACACCCGCAGCATCTCTCATATATATTATCAGGGGGTGCATAGAGCGAGGTAACTGGCCTTTGGTATATCTAGCCATGCAATCGGAATGACTAAATTTAAGCTAAAATAGCCATGTGTGACTACAGCCAATTTGGAGAATTATTTCAGATCACCTATTTTTGCCTACAATTTGCCATTTGGATTTCAACTCTGTATATTTCAGGTTTAAGCAAATAAACACCTTAATGTATCTGCACAACACTGTCAGTGGTAGATAATTATGGAAGAGTAAAAAACCTGTTGGAATATGCAAAGAAGAAAGGAAACACATTTCTGACGACATTTGAAACAATTTAATCAATTGGAAAAGATTCTGAACCCGCTACTCAATAAACCCAAACACTCTTCAGAACACTCTGTTAAAGGAACACACCAGTACACCTCAGTGATCAAACCCATGGTAAGTAGTCAAATAGTTTTAAAACGTTTGATGTCGCTCCCTGCCTCCACTACTTTCAACAGAGAGCAAGAATCTGAGCTCCTACTAAGGAGCTTCGGGCTCTCTACCAAAAAGTCTACCCACGTAAAAAGTCAAACTATTCTAAACCAGTTTAACTGCTTACAATTGGGGGTGCCATGACACTCCTGGAACCATAACCACTACACATAGCTTTAGTAGTTACAGTGCTTCGAGTGTTCTTTTAAATGAAAATATCACGTATTCATCTGCCTAGTGCACAACATGCTGTATTTACTACTAACACAGACTGAAATATAGAGTTGCCACCATAATTTCCTGGACACCTTGTTGAATGCAGTATCTATATGTTGCAGCAAGGACAGCCAATCCATTAATTAATGGGACCCTGCTTCAAAGTGGCACTGTCACCGTCTGGGGACTTTGGAGAATTAGTCAACACCCCCAAAAGTGACATCGCCGATGGGGGTCCAGGGGCTGACTAGGGGTAGTGGGGGCAGGTAAAGGTGATATTTACTTCCCTGAACCCGTCCCTCGCGGGCACTGCCATCTTCCTTCAGTGGGTCCTATGCAGCATGTGCAAGAAGTCTATGGCGGATCCCGCAACAACCTCCATAGACAGAACCAATACTCTGCAGCCGTCACTGGACATGGGTGGGGGGCGGGGTTGACAAATCTAGATGGCGGTAGCTCCGTCCAGTGTCAAGAAGTGTCAGGCGTAGTAAACATACACAGACAAAGTAATCCTTGCTTTATCTCATTTTTCTGTGAAATTTCAACACAGTCAAAATGAGTATTTCATAAAGAGTCTATATTTATGAAATACTATTTTTTCAGGGGAAGGGGGAGGAAGGTGACGGTGCAGCTTTAAATAATGCATTGTATTGCCTTACAGCAGGCTTCCCCAAACTCCAGCCCTCCAGATGTTGGTGAACTACAACTCCCATGATTCTCAGCCTATTTCATTCATAGAATCATGGGAGTTGTAGTTGTATGCTGCGAGCCCATCATGCTCTCAGAATCTAAGGTTTCTGTAAAGGTTACAAACAGCCCTCCAGTGAATACCTTGACATATTTGTTCCCACAGGTTCCCCGGTAAAGTCTCTCTGCCACTTGATACAGCCATGGTCCTGTTGACAGTTACTATGACAACGAGTAAGCGGCCCCATTCCATTACCCAGAATACTCGCGGCGCGTTGGACTTCCGGGTTAGTCAATGAGGGAGCAACACGTGGGAGCCAGAGAAGCTAGAAGTGCTGGAGGTACGGGGAACCACGTGGGAGCTGATAATAAACATCATAAATATGGCTTATAACATGTGTGGGCAGCATTTGGAGGGGTGATTGTGTATCTGGTATTAGAATTACCTAAGGAAATAAAACCTGGCATTGTAGTGCATTCCATGCTCTGCTTTTACTGGGCAACAGTCAGTGTTAGTGATAGATACATTGTGACAGCTGTGCTCTGGATTCCCACTCTGTGCTTCTTGGCTGGCTGAGGATTATTCCTGGTTTAGGCTGTTTATGTCATTTTTTTAATGGCAAATGTGCAAGACAGGGTGTCAGATCAGGTCCAGTCTTTTGCTGGGAAATGTTGGAAGTATAATTATTACATTATCATTTATTTAGCAATAATAAAGAGCCAGTATGTTTTGCAGTGCTCTGCAACTGTGGGAATACAGGCATGCAATATACATACTAGTTACACAGGATTCCCCAAACTCCGGCCCTCCAGATATTGCTGAACTACAACTCCCATGATTCCATGAATGAGGCTGAGAATCATGGGTTTTGTAGTTCAGCAACATCTGGAGGGCGGGAGTTTGGGGAAGCCTGCAAAATAGAGGACCCTACCTGTGAGTCACTCTAAAGGGACACTCCAAGAACCATAACCACTACAGGATGCGTTGCTTTATTGCATATAGTACCCCAGCACTGCAGCCTAGTTTAATATTACACAGTTTAGGGGTGAAAGTCAAGAACCCCTCGTTTTCTTGTATGGAGTCTCTGCATGCTGTGTGGAAATGCACATCAGGGAAGGTTATCTCCTCTTTTCCCTTGGAAGGACCTGAGCTGAAGACATATACAGTTTCAGATCATCATATTTGCTTCTGATTGGAGCATCTCACCCTGGTATTGGAGGAATCTACCTCCAGTTGCAAGTATTCCCACTAAACAATGGTCTAAGGGGACAGTTGATTAGGTAATTTGTTTTTATTATTAATTAGTGCATTATCTGTATAGTGCACTAAAAATATTGGGTTCAAATGTATCAAGACAAATCCTAGGTAATTGTACAATGTAAGAAGTGGTAGCAATTAAACTTTCCATATAATGTTATGCTACTTTGCATTCTCCACACCCCCTTCATTTTTCCAGTGTGAAAGAACTTCCAGGTGCACTGTCATCCACTCTCATCACCTGTCTGTTAGTAGTCATTTTTGTCAGAAGTGCCACAGGGGTTAGAAAGATGCTGGACCAATGTGAATTAACAGTATAATAATGGGATTGATACCGGAGAAACTGACGGAAGCCAAGCACAGAGAGATGGACACAGGTTTCTTCAGGAAGGAAGAGATTCTTTATTGGATCACCGATCGGGACTCAGAGGGACTAGCGTCACCAAAATACAGCAAATTCTGAGCCCCGGACAATAGTGCAGGCTCCTTATATAGGCATATAACTCCTCCCATATTAAGCTCCACCCGCACATTCCCTTGACCAATCAACACAAATAAGAATTAACTTCCTGTTTGACCGCATGGCTTGTCCAGCACAATGGAGGAGGGGGAATACTACATCCTGTATTCTCGCACATGCTCCGTACACTACTGATCGTATCTTGCCTCGTGCAACCAACTGATCGATACGTCAGCATATGCACGTACACATGCCACGTGGTAATCTCGGCCTACTAAATTTATTTTTACCGAGATTCCACCACATTCCCCCCTTTGATGCCTCTTGATATTTTACAATTACTTGAGGCATCACATAACCTTAGTTTGCATACACCGCAAGTTACCTTGAACCAGACCAGACTTATCTTATGATGTGAATCTTCAACATTCATCTTCTTGCATTGGTTCTCCCTGATCTAGAGCCTTATATTTATAAATCGCCATTATCTGTGCAGCAGCCTTCCTCTCTGCTATACTTCCTATCAGGCTTTGCACAGACCTAACTACCAGGGGTATAAGACACGGTAGGAGTAGACACAACAGTAAAATCAGTAGGACTCCACCTACCACTGCCTTAAGCCCTCCAAACCATTCATACCAGCTACCAAACCAACTACTTGGATTGTACCCTTTCCATACCTGAGTAGGCACATGCGCTAGTTTAACCATATGGCTAGTAAGCTCAGCTATTGCTTGCCCTTCGTCGTCTATTTGAAGACAGCAATTGCTTAGGTTAAACTTCCCACATACACCTCCCTCTACTGCCAAAAGGTAATCCAAGGCTAATCTATTTTGGTAGACTGCTGTCCTCATCCTGGTGTTATGCTTCGCTAGAAGATTGAGCGCTTGTGATGTCTCATTAGTGATAATCTCAACCACCGCCTGTAATCTTATAATACGGTTGAGCATATAAATAGGGGTTCTATAACCAAAGGTACCATCCTCAGCCCACGTGGCTGGCCCATAATAGTCTATGATACGCTGGGGAGGCCATTCATTATCTTCCCAGGTGCCTATCTCTATGGGTCCCCTTTTCTTCCTATGATTCACATCATACACTTTAACACCTAAAGTCTCACCTGTTTCAATCGGTAACAAGAAGAAGGATGGTTTGAGCATACCCAACACACATGCCCCTTCCCAGTCCTGTGGCAGCTCCGAATAGGCTTTCTTACCACAGATCCAGTACAAATTTGCTGGGGCTCTCCAGGTAGATGTGATGGATAGATCAAACCACACATCCTTTAAATTGGCATATCTAGCAAACGGGTTAGATGGTTCTGAGACATTTGAAGCCGACCACCAAGTTGTATTCTTTGTATCATCATCATAAGCTTTTTGCCCTAGACAAGTTAATTCTCCTACAGAAGTATTATACATTATTCCTTTCCTTGCTATGCAAACATAACCTATGATGGAGGTCTTTAATCTCCACTCAGATTTACCTCTAACACTCATATGATAATCGGCTTGTGTAGATATTAGTTGGTCAACTGCCTCAGAACCGGACATTACCTCCTTTGCTTCCCAAGGCCATTGGTCTCCCATGTTAGTACCTCCACACACATAGCAGTTGGTAACATTAAGACTACCGGCAATACTTTCAGCTAAATCGATGAACAGGTTTTTAGCGTTATGGGGGATCTTATTATCTATGCTCATCTCTTCATAAAAGGAATGATATACTTGATGAGTCTGGGAGGATACCGTATCAGTCTCTATCCCTATAAACAATAATGTCCCAGGATCTAAACCCGTCCCGTATATCTGAAACCCAAATAAATTTCCATACTTATCTAAGAACTTGTCAGGGTTATTAATAAGTATATGGACTGGGTTACATTCCATAGACTTACAATATGGGCTAGTCGGCAACTTAGTCACTATCATGTCTTTATCTACTGTCTGTCCCCAAGTCGCCCACCCCACACAAGACCAGTATGGACAGAAGTTATAGTCTTTATTTGGGCATCTAGGACTCACATATTTATTTTTGCTACTGGGACAAATGTATTTATCGTTAGACCCATACGTCCTCTCCCATCTAAGATCCCCACATACATTCCACGGCTTTCTACCACTCGATATCGCTTTGCACGCATCAAATAGCAGAACACCCGAAGAATGTACGGATTCTAACACCGTCTTATTAATTAGGGTCCCCTGAGGATCTCCATTCCTGAGAGTCAACCAAATTGTACGAGGTTGATACTCTGGACTGAAGCACTTAGGTTCTCCTACTCCTAAATGGCACACACTATAATCTATATTTAAGTATCTACATCTTGATACCTCTCCTTTACATTCGTATTGTGAATGCCAAATTAGGGTTTGGGAAATATGGTTACCTGTTCTCGTAGTCTTAATGCATACCTCACAGCTAGGAGTGTCGGTACCTCTACCTTCCTGAATATAAAAACACATGTAAATAAACACAATCAAAAGCACATCTTTCGCCGTCATCCTCAGTCTTCGTCCGTGCGATGGAACCTCAGCTTCCAGGATGTGAGGGCTGCAGGGAATGGAGTTCTGCTCGTCTTCACAGGTGTCCCTTCGGGACTTTCCTGGCTTATACACTATGTGATGGTAAGCGGACAGGCTTTATTATGGCCTTCTCACTCACACCTGTAACAATAAAATTTGTAATCCACAATAATTCCTCGTTACTCCGACTGAGTAGTGCGTTTCAACCGGATCTTGCAGGGATTCTCTGGATCTGCTGTAACTTGCCAAGAATCGACTGCTGCTGGTTTAACCCTGGAGTGATGTATCCACGGAGTCACTTCTGCTACTTTTATCGCTGTAGGGGTAGACAAAAGAACAACATAAGGACCTCTCCACTTGGGCCCTAACGGTACATTATTCCACTCTTTAATCCACACTTGGTCTCCTGGATGATAATTATGAACAGGGGGATAAATATTCACAGGTAATCTATCTTGTACCCATTTCTGCACCTCCTCCATAGTCTTACCCAACTCTACAACCTGCTGCCGGGTAATTCCTTCTCCCAACTGACTCAAATCCCCCCTTAAGTTACCAAGTACGGGAGGTGGTCGCCCATACATAATTTCAAAAGGAGAGAGGCCCATCCTTCTGGTAGGGGTACTGCGGATTCGCAATAGAGCTATAGGTAAGAGAACGTTCCACTTAAGTTGGGTTTCCTGACACATTTTAGCCAACTGGTTCTTTATAGTTCTATTCATTCTCTCTACCTTACCAGAACTCTGGGGTCTATATGCAGTATGAAGCCTCCACTTTATACCAAGCATATGAGTCAGTTGTTGTAGGCACTGGTGAACAAAAGCTGGACCATTGTCCGATCCTATAGAACAGGGTAGTCCATATCGGGGTATTATTTCTCGTAGCAGGAATCTCACAACTTCTCCTGCTTTCTCTGTACGAGTAGGACATGCTTCTACCCAGCCTGAATAGGTGCACACAATTACCAGAAGGTAACGATGTCCACCCGATTTAGGCATCACTGTAAAGTCTATTTGTAGATCGGACATGGGGAGTCCCCCCATAAACTGGACTCCTGGTGGCTTTACTGGTCCTTGTCTTGCATTATTCTTAGCACACGTTACACATCTGCGTACAATGGCCTGAGTCAAGTTGGACAATCTTGGTATGTAGAAATGTTTCCGGAGAGATTCTTCAGTACTGTCTCTCCCAGAATGTGTCCCGTTGTGATAATTTTGGACAATTTCTACCGCTAGCGATGCTGGTATAACTATTCTTCCATCTTCTAGCTGATACCACTTGTTCTCCAGATACTTTCCCGGTTCAGTCTTTAACCACTCCTCTTCTTGAGTTGTATAAACTGGAGTCCATTGAGACAGTGGGGTTGGTATTAGAGCAGCTATATGCCCCACATACTCCTGTCTTCCTGATTCAGCAGCACGCTTAGCTGCACTATCTGCCATCCGATTTCCCTTAGTTACATCACCATCTCCTCTCAGATGCGCTCGACAATGTATGATACCGACTTCTTTCGGCTCCCACACTGCTTCCAATAGTTGTAGGATTTCAGCTGCGTACTTGATTTCTTTGCCTTCTGAATTCAGTAGTCCTCTTTCTTTATACAAAGCTCCGTGGGCATGAGTGGTTAAAAACGCATACTTAGAGTCCGTATAGATGTTTACTTTTAAACCTTCAGCCAATTGTAACGCTCGTGTTAGTGCTATTAATTCTGCCTTTTGTGCTGATGTTCCTTTTGCCAGTGGCCGAGCTTCTATCACCTTGTCTATTGTTGTCACTGCATATCCTGCATAGCGGATCCCTTCTTTTACATAACTACTGCCGTCGGTATAATATTGAACATCGGGGTTCTGGATGGGAAAATCACGAAGATCTGGTCTACTTGAAAATACTTCATCCATTACTTCCAAACAATCATGTTGACTTTCAGTAGGTTGTGGCAAAAGGGTAGCTGGATTTAAGGTGTTTACAGTCTCTAAATGCACTCTTGGGTTTTCACACAACATTGCTTGATACTTGGTCATACGGCTGTTACTAAACCAATGATTTCCTTTGTAATCCAACAACGTCTGTACTGCATGTGGGACTCGTACATAAAGTTCTTGACCCAGAGTGAGTTTATCGGCTTCAGCTACTAGCAGGGCGGCTGCAGCTACGGCTCTTAGACAAGGTGGAAGTCCGCTGGCCACTGCATCCAGTTGCTTAGACATGTAGGCAACAGGTCTTTGCCATGATCCCAAGTACTGTGTCAATACTCCCACAGCCATTCTTCTTTGCTCGTGTACATATAAGTAGAATGGTCGTGTGTGATCAGGTAGACCTAATGCTGGGGCACTCATCAAAGCCTTCTTCACATCTTCAAATGCCGTTTGCTGTTCTTGGGTCCATAAGAAGGGGTCGTGCTCTGTACCTTTGATAGCTGCGTACAGAGGTTTTGCTAGTATCGCATAGCTGGGAATCCATATCCTACAGAAGCCTGCTGCTCCCAAGAATTCTCGCACTTGTCTTCTATTCTTGGGTATTGGTATTTGGCAGACAGCTTCTTTTCTCTCTGGCCCCATAATTCTTTGACCTTCAGAGATATGGAATCCCAGATACTTGACAGTTGGCAAACACAACTGAGCCTTCTTTCTAGACACCTTGTATCCTGCCTTCCAGAGAATGTGTAGTAGATCGTGCGTTGCTTGCTGACAGATTTCTTTTGTAACTGCTGCTATCAACAAGTCATCTACATATTGTAACAAGACACACTCTCCTGGGATGGACTCGAAATCCAGTAGATCTTGACTTAAGGCTGAGCCAAATAGGGTAGGTGAATTTTTAAACCCTTGGGGCAGTCTTGTCCAAGTCATTTGGCGTTTTGAGCCCGTTACAGCGTTCTCCCATTGGAAAGCGAAAATACATTGACTTTCTGCGGCAATTCGGAGGCAAAAGAAGGCATCTTTGAGATCTAAGACTGTGAAGTAAGTAGCCCCGCCCGGAATTAAAGCAAGCAGGTTATATGGATTGGGTACAACTGGATGTATACTAACAACCGCATCATTGACTGCTCTTAAGTCCTGTACAGGTCGATACTCATCTGTACCGGGCTTTTGAACAGGCAGCAATGGGGTGTTCCAGGGGGAAGTACAGAATTTTAGGATACCATACCGTATGAACTTATCCAGATAGGATTGGATGTTCTTCTTAGCCTTCTGCGGAATGTGATATTGTCTTAGGCTCACTGGATAAACCCCATGTTTCAGTTCAATTTTTATTGGTGGAATATTGCGGGCCAGTCCTGGTGGGTTGTTCTCTGCCCAAACTCCTGGTATGTTAAATAATGTCTCATCACTCCTAGGGTTTTGGCTAGTCAACACTGTATAAAGTCGCCACTCTTCTTCCTTTGGTACGGATAAAGTCATAATACCTGAAGGTCCATTAAACTTCAAAGATGTTGTTCCATTTGGTAGGAACGTAATCTGCGCTTGTAATTTTGATAGCATATCACGTCCCAGCAATTGGACTGGACATTCAGGCATATAAAGGAATTGGTGTTTTACTACGTGGCCTCCCAATGTACAGAGTCGACTTTTAAGAACCGGTCTTTCAGCACTTCTTCCAGTTGCTCCTATCACAGTAATAGTCCTTCCAGATGGAGGAGCAACTAGATTAGTCACCACTGAATGTTCAGCACCAGTGTCGATCATGAACGCACTCCTTTTCCCCCCTATTGATACATCGACCATAGGCTCCGCTCGACCAAGGGGGATGGAGCCCGGTCGGTATCAATAGTCCTCCATGACCGTGTCAGCCAATCCTACGAAGTCCCTACCTTCTCTATCGCGGGACCTTTGCGCTGCTGGAATATACCTGTCTTCCCTAACACTTCCTCTGTTCCCATTACTCCCTCTATAACCATTACTCCCTCCGGGGCCTCCTCTACCTCTCGCTCTGCCTCTAAAGTTTCCGTAGCCTGCCCTGGGTTGGTCTCTCTCGTACTGCTCTCTTTGCGGACATTCGTTCCTCCAATGCCCTTCTTCCTTGCAATACGCGCACTGATCCCTACTCAAAGGCTCCCTACTCCATCTATTATTGCCTCTATCTGGGCCCCGTTTATCTACGCCTGCGATTGCTACCGCTAGCATATCAGCCTTTTTACGCATCTTGCGCTCTTCCTCTTTCTTATTTTCTGTATCCCTGTTCATATAAACCTTATTTGCTACCTCCATTAGTTGGGTGATGGACATACCTGCAAACCCTTCTAACTTTTGTAGCTTGCGCTTAATATCTCCGTAAGCTTGGCTGACAAAGGCGGAGTTAACCATTCGGGAATTGTCTGCGTCTTCCGGATTAAAGGGGGTGTACAAGCGGTACGCCTCCAATAATCGGTCATAAAAGACACTGGGCGCTTCATCGCTTTTCTGAATCACCTCAACTGTCTTCGACATGTTAATGGCTTTCTTTCCTCCTGCTTTCATGCCAGCAATTATAGCGTCTCTATAGGCTCTGAGTTGAACCATATCAGCACCATTTACGTTCCAATCGGGATCGGTATTGGGATAGTGTGTTGCGGCCCATGCTGCTGGATTAGCTTGGTTCAAAGCACGGGCTCTATCCTCTAGTGCTTTAATGGCTGCTTGATTTATTCTTGTCCTTTCCTCATTGTTAAATAAAGTCATTAGTAACTGCTGGCAATCAGCCCATGTCGGATTATGCGTCTGTACTATTGAGGTGAACAGATCAGTCATGGCTTGTGGTTTCTCAGTATACGAGGAATTATGGGTCTTCCAGTTTAAAAGGTCGGTAGTGGTAAATGGGACATATACGAAGACTGGGTCAGCGTGTGCCATTTGACCTGCGGCATCGATATAAGCTGACCCGGGATTTAGGCGAAGAGGCATCTGATAGTGCTTTAATTGTTGGGCACCAGTCAACTGTCGGGTTTGGATGGGGCTACGTAGGGAGGCGTCAGTCATGGGTTCCGGTCGGGGAGAGATAGGGTATGGGGATGTGGGAGGTTGGTTTTGGGAAAAGGTGGTGAATAGAACACTTCGGGCCGAGCTAGATGAAGCTTGACCGGAAGTCTGAAGTGGCGCCAAATCAGGATATTCGTTTTTAATGGGGGTGGGTTCTGGTTCCGGAAGGGGAGATTTAGTACGAGGGGGGGTGGATCCTGTACTGGAGGAGGAAGCGGAAGTGGATGGGGGTAATGAGGGGAGGGGTGCAGGACTTCCTGCGTTTACGTCACTTCCTCTTAACGGAAAGTAAGGGGGCGGCAAAGGGATCTCGGACTCAGGGGGCGTGTCCAAAATGGGCCTAACACCAGTCCTAGTGGACGAACAAGTCCTAGCTACCATGAGGCGACACTGCTCCTCGTGGCATGTCTGGAGCCATTTTGGCGAGTCATTTACGGCCTGTCTCCAACAGTCAATATAAGGAAACTGGCCGTAAAGTTCAGGCCTACCTGATACAGCCACGTGTAAGCGCTGTACCAGAGTTAGATCCAAACTGCCACGTGGCGGCCATGCCGCAACCAAAGTAGGCCACTCCCTAGTGCACAAAGTAACTAAACGCACAGAAGACATCTTAACCCCAAAATCACAGGTTTTGAATCCCTTTTTAAAATTCTTAACCATACATCCTAAGGGATCCGGAATCGTTGACTGCGACGCACCCATATTTAACAATGGAACGTCGTCGACAACGATTACTATACACGCGTACTATTCAACAGTCACACCCGTTTCCTCTGGCAACAGCACCACGTGGTACGGTTACCAAGTGAAACGTACACAATAACAATAAACACTCAGGGAATTCCCGTACACACACAGCTGCTACACCAGTCACTATATAATCAATATTATGCCCTTTGGCGTAACTATACAGTCACCCACGCTATAATTCTCTATATACGAATTACCCGTCTATAACACACCCCAGTAACATCGTCTTTTACAAATAGCGGTTACAGTACGGTTAGCATAGGTCAAAGCACAAGTTAAGGTCACAATACAATTATTAGTGGTTATGGTGTTAAAACATGCAATTGACGACAATGATTAGTACTTATTATACAATGTCAGTAAATATACAGGGTTATGGTACCGTGCACTATAATACAGCAACACACTATTAACACTCTCGCTAGACGGCTGAGCTCGCGCTATCTAACAAGATATACACTTTACTAAAACAATCGTTAACACATTTACAATTCCCAACTAAACTATTGGCCAGTACCTTGAATGGACTACCTAAAACTATATACACCCGTTTTGGTTAGCCACACTGCCCAATCACCACATATATAGCGAGCTAGAGAACCGAATTTACACAGGCGCCTCTTAGTCGCACTATACAACGAGCTAGAGAACCGAATTTACACAGGCGCCTCTTAGTCGTACTATCAAAAGTCTAGTGGGTTCCAAATTTACACGCCTTCCCACTTAGCCCAGATAGGATGAGAACTAGCGAACCGAATTTACACAGGCGCCGCTTAGTCTCCCGGTCCCTCCGACCTAGCGAACGTAATATACACCCTAGAACGCTAGTCTAGACAAGACACCGGTGTCCGGCTAGGGCTATTTACACCAGGACCCCGCCTGACTAACCAAATCAAACGGTCTGACTAAAGAGCGTTCGATCGAGCGGTGCGCCTTCGCTCCTTCCCTCCGACAGAGGGGGCAGATACAGATTCAAAAACCCCTTTGGGCCTACCACACAATCGGTATACCCCTAGCGGGTCCTGCCGTCTAAAACAGCAGTTGTCTTACCTCCTCGTTCCTGAACCTGAGTTCACACTCATCGACGGGGACACCCCAGCACTTCTCACGTAGAGGCCGATGATCTCCTGGACAACAGACCAGTGGCGCCGAGACGAAGGGAGGTCCACGCAGAAGTTCAGGGGTGCAGCCGTAGAGAACGTGGGCAAAGATAGACCGTCTCACGCCTCTGCCTCTCAGCTACCGTTGAACGATGAGCTTCCCGGCCAATGCACCAAATGATACCGGAGAAACTGACGGAAGCCAAGCACAGAGAGATGGACACAGGTTTCTTCAGGAAGGAAGAGATTCTTTATTGGATCACCGATCGGGACTCAGAGGGACTAGCGTCACCAAAATACAGCAAATTCTGAGCCCCGGACAATAGTGCAGGCTCCTTATATAGGCATATAACTCCTCCCATATTAAGCTCCACCCGCACATTCCCTTGACCAATCAACACAAATAAGAATTAACTTCCTGTTTGACCGCATGGCTTGTCCAGCACAATGGAGGAGGGGGAATACTACATCCTGTATTCTCGCACATGCTCCGTACACTACTGATCGTATCTTGCCTCGTGCAACCAACTGATCGATACGTCAGCATATGCACGTACACATGCCACGTGGTAATCTCGGCCTACTAAATTTATTTTTACCGAGATTCCACCACAGGATGTCTGAAATCTTGAAGGTCTCAGTTCTGATCTTTACTTGTAGATTGGACAATCCTTCTATAGCTATATGGAATTTATTAAACCTAACATATTAATTTAATCAATAAGAAGTCTTCGAGAGATGTCCTTCACAATAAATCTGATTTACTAGTTTTGTATTCTGATTTTATATAATTCTTTTTTTTATTTTTTTTTTATTTTGCAGAACAATGGCTAAGGGGAACCCAGTTGCAACCAAAAAAAGGAAAAAGAACATTGTAACCGAAGAACCTGATGACTGCCTACCTGTACAAATTGTCCCCAAAAAGAAGAAAAAGATTCCTGACGATGGTAGTGTTACACATGAGGCAGAATCTTCCCAAAAAGGGAAAAAGAACATTGTGACAGAGGTAAAACAACCCCAAGCAAAAAATAAGAAAAAGAAAAACGTGGCAGAGGAAATCATTGATAAAAATGAAATCTTAACCAAAAATAAGAAAAAGAAACCAGTGGCAGAAAACATTGATGTTTCTTCACCTGTGAGCGAGAGTAACAGGATTGTCCCCCCTAAAAAGAACAAAACTAAAATGGTAGTTGAGGAACATGTTGTTCCTTCACTTGAGTCGAAAACTAACAAAATTTGTCCAAAAAAGAAGAAGAAAGAAAATAAAATAATGGAAGAAGAGCAAATAATTCCTCCACTTGTGACAATAGAAAATGAAAGCATCGTGAAGAAGAAAAAGAGGAAAATTATTTCAGAGGAAATTGTTGTTTTGCCTGAAACAAGTGATATTGTTCCAAAAAAGAAGAAAAAGAAAATAACATCCAAGGAACGCGCTGTTTCTCCCCTTGTGCTTGAAACGAATGAGATTGTCACCAAAAAGAAGAAAAAGAAAAAAACGTCCGAGGAATGTGCAGTGTCATCTCTGGTGCTTGAAACAAATGAGATTGTTACCAAAAAGAAGAAAAAGAAAATGATGTCCGACGAATGTGCCGTTTCATCCCTTGTGCCTGAAACTAATGAGATTGTCACCAAAAAGAAGAAAAAGAAAATATTGGCTGAAGAAGCCAACCGTTCTTCACTAGAGGCCAAACATGTTGCAATGAAAAAGACTGACGCATTGAATGATCCAGAACAAGGTGCCACCGAAATGAAGTCTACCAGTAAAATGACAGATAATAATGTTCTAAAAAAGAAAAAGAAGTTGAAAAAAGATTCTAAATCTAATCAGGATAATGACCTTATCACAAGTGAGGTAGCAGTAAATATGCCAGGTTTGAAAAAGAAAAATATTTCTGGGGGCATTGAACTTTCAGAGGTACCTGTTATTCAGCCAAACACTGATATGTCAGGATCCACTAAAAAAAAGAAGAGAAAGACGAAAGGGAATTCTTTACTTACAGAAGATATTGTAGCAATTGATGAATGTGTTAACGTTGCACATGCCACTGATAATGTTTTATGTCATGAAGATAACCATGTTAGTGTCAGTGGAACCTTCTCTACTGCTTTAACACAAGTCACTGATGATTCGGAACCTCGCAAAAGAAGTCAGAAGCGAAAAAGAAAGCACTCGATTTCTCGGGATCTAGAGAGTTTGGAAAAGAACAAAGAAGTAGAGGCAGATTGTGACCCAACTGGACTCTGTATGGATGATGAGAATCTAAATGATGTAAGAGCTCCATCTGAAATGTCTTCATTTGAAAAGAAAAAGCGGCTTAAGGAGAAAAAAAAGGTGGAGTCCCAGTCCGGTCACGATGATCCTCCTAATGCGAAGTCCGACAATGAAGAAGATAAAGATACAAAGAAGAAAAAGAAAAAAAAGGATAAGCCTAAAAAGAGGGAAATAAATGAACAAGAGACTCATGATAACCTAAAAGAAAAAGTACAGATTGGTGAAAATGGCAAGAGGCCAGCAAGAGCTACCAAACAAGAGGCAAGTAACAAAAATATTTAAAAATTAAGGTTTGCATTAAAGGAGCCCCCACACATTTTAGATGCAATGTGTAGGGTTGGTTTCAGTTAGTAATGCTGAGAGATTTGTTTTTTTTTCTTCATGTTCTTAAATAGAAATATAAAAACATATTTCGATCTAGCCATTCTGCCCTCCCTTAAAAACTGTGCTGTTTTTCCTTTTATTCCTTAAAACACTACTATACATGATCTCATGACTTAGGGAGTTGTAGTTAAGCTTTTGGCTTTCTACAATAGATGTTGATGTTGTATGACATTATACTTTTCTATATTTTCATGTTGCTTTATCAGCTTACAAATATGCTGCACTTTATATTTATTGACTGAATCTAAAGAACCAAGTTAGATATGGAGAAAAGATTTTCTCACTTTTTAGCCCTCACCATGCCGGTCATGGTGGCATCTCATTGGGAATCGAATTAAACAGATGATCCCTGGAATTTATCTACTAAACATCAAAATAAAAGTGAACTAAAAACTAAATCGTAAAATTCAGCCTATATAGCCAAGCTGTGGCTATAGCGGAGTTGGCGATTATTATTTTCTTTTTTTGGTTTACATACAGAGTTCTAAGCTCGTTGAGCAGGGCCCTCCACCTCTCTGTTCCTGTACAGCCAATTGTCTGGTTAAAATTACATGTCTGTTAGTCCACCCAATGTACAGCGCTACAGAATGTGATGGCGCTATATAAATAATAATAAAGACTGAATTGATATTATAACTGCTATAGGACTTGCTGTTTCACCTGTGATTGCAATTGGCATTTGGAATAGGTAGTTAGATCTTTAAGCAGCGTTCCTGCAATGATTAGACCCTTTCTGTGCTTTTTGTTTGATTTTCAGTTTCTTTTGCTGAGTGTGATTGTGTGTTCTTCAGGACGAACAATTGTCCATTAATTTTACTGGAAAGGCTATTGATGTTCAATTTGAATGTGGACCTCCTTCAGTCTGTTCTTATTAATTATTTGACATTATATATATTTTTTTGCGAAATAGGAGACTAATCAAGATGTGGTATTGGTGTCAGTGAAAGAAGGAAACTGTGATGAAATAGAAATCGATACAGTAAGTACAAACTAAAAATGCCATTGCTACATGGCTATTAATATTACTTCTTGGACATTAGAAATGGCTGCTTCAGCTTAAAGGGAGACAATAGGCACCAAAACAAGATGTATGGAAAGTATCCAGATTTGGCACCCTGCAACTTATGGCTGTTCCGAAAACACTAAAATCACCTTTGAAACTGAGGAGATATCAGACCATAGATGAGATTCAGTAAATACGACAAGGCAGCTGATGGCAATTCCAACAAAGGATTTTGCAGAGTGTAAGGGATACACCACTATAACACAAAAGAAAAAACACATAGATCTAAAGTTTATATTTCATTTATTGCAAACTCTGTTTAATTTAGAATTTCTCCTGCCATTTAATAGCTTGCTAGACCTTGCAGGAGATTTCTGTATGTGATTAAAGTTCACTTTACAGAGCAATAGATTGAAACGTCTAAAGTAAGCTACATTTGTTTGAAAATTATAGCAATTTTTTTATCCATGCAAGCTGTGTGAGTCACAGCCAGAGGAGGTGTGGCTAGGGCTGCATAAACAGAAACAAAAGTGATTTAAATCCTCAATGGCAGAGAATTGAGCAGCGAGACTTCAGAGGCCTGATCTATACACTAAAACTGCTTCATTAAGCTAAAGTTGTTTTGATGCCTATGTTACCCCTTTAAAATACACATCAGGTGCTACTGTTACTACTAACATTGACTTTACATGAATCATTTTAATGTAATATCACGGTCAGATTTTGCTGTACTAGTACAAAATGTGATCCAAATTTTTTGTTTCTGTGCAGGGCCATCCTGAAATATATATTTTCTGGTGCGAGTTTTACCCAAAGCCTGAGAGAGTAACTTACACAGACAGGGACATACTCCGAAAGCTAGAGTGAATGACACACACTCACACAGCCAGGGACTGACATGCACACTCTCAGAAAGCTAGAGCGTGACACATGCAAAGCGATAAAAAGAGAGAGGAGACATACACACACAGTCAAAAAATGCAAAGTTATGCACTTCGGGGTTAAGAATGCACAAGCAATTTACACCCTAAATGGTAGTGAACTAGGGATAACCACACACGAGAAGGATTTGGGAATTGTTATAGACAATAAATTAGGTAGCAATATGCAATGTCAATATGCCGTTGCTAAGGCCAGTAAGGTTTTGTCTTGTATAAATAGGGGCATAAATTCTCGAGATGAAAATATAATTTTGCCTCTTTATAAATCGCTGGTAAGACCACACCTTGAATATGCTATGCAATTTTGGGCACCTGTTCTAAAGAAAGATATCATGGCACTAGAAAAAGTGCAGAGACGAGCTACAAAATTGATAAAAGGAATGGAGCATTTTAGTTACGAAGAAAGGTTAAAAAATGTAAATCTCTTTAGTTTGGAAAAACAGCGCCTGAGAGGGGATATGATAACATTATACAAATATATTCGGGGCCAGTACAAACCATTATCTGGAAATCTATTCATAAACAGGGCTATACATAGGACACGAGGTCACACATCTAGGCTTGAAGAAAGGAGATTTCATCTAATGCAAAGAAAAGTTTTTTTTACAGTAAGAGCAATAAGGATATGGAATTCATTGCCTGAAGAGGTGGTTTTGTCAGAGTCTATACAGATGTTTAAACTGCAATTGGATAAATACTTGCAAAAACATAACATACAGGGATATAATTTCTAATTAGTGGGGTAATAGCTGCTTGATCCAAGGAGACATCTGACTGCTATTTTGGGGTCAAGAATGAATTTTTTCCTAGTTTGTTGCAAAATTGGAAGCGCTTCAGACTGGGTTTTTTGCCTTCTTTTGGATCAACAGCAAAAGCATATGTGAGGAAGGCTGAACTTGATGGACGCAAGTCTCTTTTCAGCTATGTAACTATGTAACTAACTATGTAACACAGATAGCCAGAGATAGACTCATGCACATGCAGAACACTAGAGAGAGTCACATTAACAGAAAGCCAGGGAGAAGGGCACATGCCTACATAGAAAGCAAGAGATAGGGAAAAATACACACAGAAAGTAAGAGACACCCACAAAAAACATGAACAGGACATATATACATACACAAAGCCACTGAGAGGGACAAACACGCACACAGCCTGAGAGAGTGAAAAAAACACACACACACACACACAGCCAATGGTTTACATACACACACATGAATCCAGAGAAAGAGACAGATTCATACACAGGAGTGCACACACACTCTCTCTCACTCACACAGAGTCAGAGAGTGAGAGACAAATGCACACACATCCATAAAGAGATATGCATAGCGAGCAAAGACACATGACAGCTTACAGAGAGCTGTGCCTTTAAAGGTTCTGGCACATTGTAATAACTAATGGCTATTCGTTATGCTTTACTTCCACAAAACAGCACCTAGGTTTTTGTCTCTCTGGAAATATATTTCAGAGCTCTGTTAAACATGTTAGAACCTTCTTTCTGAAACTTTGCTTGTATTTCATTATATTGTTGCTCTTATACTCCATTTTACTACGGCCTATCTGTCCTTATTGCATTATGCGAAGTTTAACTTATATTGCCATCTGAATTTAATCTTACCTTGTCCCTTTAAGGCAAGAAGAAAAGCTTTGCAAGAGGAGATTGACAGAGAGTCCGGTAACACCAAGGTTGGAATGATTGTGATTTCATAGTTATAACACTTTAGTGGAGGGTGGGGAGCTTGCAGCACTCCAGATGTTATGGACTATATTTCCTTAATGCTGGCAAATCATCAGGATGTGCTCCAAAACATTTAAAGTGCCAGATTTTGCCAATTCCTAGTTTTTGAATATCACCATGTACACTGATCAGCCACAACATTATAGCCACTGACAGTTAAAGTGAGTAACATTGATTTATATTGTTAGAACGGCACCTGTTAAATGACCACTCCACACTTCCAGTGTGCAATGACGTGACGACGCACGCTGGTCACGTTTCGCGGGCTTGCTAGACGGGTGCAGGGCGAGGGATGGGAGGACACAGACGGATGCCGGCAAATAGCCTGAGGAATAAGGAATGATTGCTTAGAGCAGCTAAAAGCCCAGCAGTGAATGACAGTGAAAGGTTCTGCAAGATCTAATCTGGCACAAAAGGAGTGTGGTCATAAGAACCAGTGAAGAAGGCCAAGTTGAGAGCAAAGAGAGTAGGAGAAACGGAAAGGGGTAGAGAGAGAGAGAGAGAGAGAGAGGAGTAGGAGGAGAAGGGAAGAGAAAGAGGGAAAAAAAACGCAAGTACACCTGGCTTATATTTCTAATGGTTATATGAATCTAAGCAGAACTGAAGTGTTAATAATGTAAATAATACCTCCTTACTACCTCATCATACCTCCTATAGCAGAAAGCAATCCACAATATATGTTAGAAACAGAGAACTATTCGTTCCAAAACTACTTGTCTATTTAAAGACATTAAAAATCTCAATCCCTCGAGATAGAGACCTCTATGGGAAAAAAACAAGCATAATCTGTATATATTAAAAAAACAGAAGAAGCAGCAAGTGTGTGTGTGCTAAATATTTGCTCTCAAGACATATTGACTTGAAAGAAAGTAAATACATCTGGTTTAAAAAAGAGAAAAGGGGAAGCTTTCAATACACTTAACATATCTATAACATAAAACTCAGTTAAACTGGGTTATTATCTCTAGAAAAAAGGGGAGAATAAGGAAAGAAAGAAGAAATAGATAAAAGAAAACGATCAAGCAAGGAGAAAAGAAAGCCTATAAACATAATTACTACATATTCACTAAACTGCAAAATAAAGAAAAGGAAAATGTTCCCCCTGTTTTTTTGTTACCACCTGAGATCTTCCAGCTCCCCGGCCTAATAATTTCGACAAAAAAAAAAAACGACTCTAGACAAATACAAAGGAGAAGGAAATAAAAAAACAATGGAAAAGCGTCTCTCAAATTACTTCTCCTCACCACCAGACAAAATGGAGAGAAGAACCAGCACAGACCAAATGCAAAGAAATAGATAAAACAGGAAGACGACAGGGTGAGAAAAACTAACCCTGGAGTCAAACTGGGGACTAAATGGGCAACAGAGATAGGGCATAAACCCTATATCAAATGCACAGAAATGCTGGAGATGGAGATAAATTGCAAGTTCAATTAGAAAAGGAGGGAGACAGAGAGACACAAGAGTTTGCTCACAAAGATTCACAGTATATTGAGAAAGACTTTCTAAATGTACGTCTATACTCACAATTTGACAGAATCGAACAAGAAATACAAATGGTTGCACAAGAATTCAAAGGAGACCGTTTGAAATTATAAATAAATTCTCTGCTTTGGAAGAAAAAGTAGAAGACACAGATTTACAACAAGATAAAATGGCAGCCTTGGAGAAGAAAATAAAATAACTTGAAGAAAAATTATATAGATCTGGAAGACGGAGGCCACAGAAAAAATATCAGAGTACGAGGTGTCCCAGAGAACATAACACAAAGGAATCTAGAGAGCTACTTGGTGGAACTCTTCCAATATTTGATATGCAGACGACGAACCAACCATACCTTATTGAAAGGGTACGTAGGATCCCTAAAGCAGTCAACCTACCGGATCATATTCCCAGGGAGGTTATTGTACGCCTTTAATCATTTAAAGCGAAGATGGAGATTACCTCAGCAATGAGACTAAAATCGTTAGAAGACTCTAAATATCAAGTGATAAAGATATTCAATGATTTGTCTAGTGCAACTAGAACAGCACAAAGAGTTTTCTCTGACTTCACTTTGATTTTACAGAATAATAACATATAGTACACATGGACGTTTCCAGTAGGGATCAGAGTGCTGTGTGCGCTGTTTTGCTGGCATTCATGTGGATGTTATTTTAAAACGTACCATCTAACTTAGAGATTGTTACGGACCACGCACGCCCCTTCATGGCAGTGGTGTTCCCTGATGGCAAATCAATGGCCTCTTTCAGCAGGGTAATGCATCTAGCCACACTGCAACAATTGTTCAGGGAACATGATAAAGAATTCAAGGTGTTGCCATAGCTTTTAAATTGTCCAGCTTTCAATCAGATTGAGCATCTGTGGGATGCGCTAATACAACAAATCTGATCAATGTAGGCCCCACCTCGCAACTTGCATGACTTAAAAGATCTGCTGCTAATGTCTTGGTGCCAGATACCACAGGACACAGTCTTGTGAAATTCATGCCTCAACGCATCAGAGCCGTTTTAGGAACCTACACAATATTAGGCAGGTGGTTTTAACATGGCTGATCAGTTTATGGAATATGCAGAATCTATAATTAACATACATGAATATATATTTATTAGTTATATTGGCATTAACACATTTGGGGTCAAACTCTCCCACAGCGGTAGGGAGATCTAGAGATCACTTTTAAGGCTACCCTCTGGCTGGAAGCGGCTCTTTGGAAATGCTCACTCCCTGCTCAGGGAGGTCAGATTCCATAGGAAGCCCCTTCCTAGACTAACTCTCATACTTCCACAATTAGCCCTCACAGCCTCACAACACACACCGCAAGACCACAAGCAATTCTCCTAAATACACAACACATTTCAAGCACCTTTTTCCACACAAATGCTCACAGACACATAGATACACATACTCACACGTATGCATTACAGGCACAGTCATGGATACACATACACAAATATACATTCACAAACGCACAAGGATACTTACTGCCAGACACACACTCTAATGTACATACAATGCCAGACATGCACACACCGGTACAACTACACACAGCCAGGCACACACTGTTATTGTGTGACTGTATCTGTCACTGTGTGTCTGTGTCATTGTGTTTATATGCGTGTATTAGAGTATGTATGTGTGCATTGAGTGTATATATGTTCATGTATTAAAGTATATACATGTGTACATGTCATTGTGTGTATGTGTGTGTCAAAATTAGCAACATGGCAGTAATGTGAGGCTGATATGGTTTAGGTAATGTCATGGTAATATGGCAACATATACAATTTATTTATAAAATATTTTACCAGGATGGACACATTGAGATTTCTCTCGTTTTCAAGTATGTCTTTGTTAACAATATACATAGGGTTATATATATATATATTATTATTATTATTATTGCCATTTATATAACGCCAACAGATTCCGTAGCGCTTTCAGGGTAAGTGATTACTCGTTAATTTGTTAGGATATATAATGTCACGATTGTACACTTGTAAGCATCTTGATAAAGACCTGAGGGTCGAAACGTCAATTCTTCTCACATTGAATAAATAATCTCAACAAGTCCTCTGGAGTGCTCTACTCACTACTTGCATATATATCTACGCTCAGCAGCACCGAGGCTTTTTTCTGTTTAAACCCATTTAAAGGTAGAGTGCCAGACTTTGAATATTTTGTGTATATATATATATATACACACACTTACACACTTACACACAACACACACCTGAGAACCGAGTACATATTGGACAATGTCTTTGTAAGGAAAAAAGTTTGTTACATATTGAGAAATGTTATTTACACTTCTGTTTTTCTATCTATAACTTCATTAATTGGTAAATGATTTTTAAAAGTTTTTCTGTCCAGACAAAATTTTTGATTTTGTTTCCATTAAATACAACTGGTCCTCACTTTGCGACCTACCTGTTTTGTGACGGCTTGCACTTACGTCTAGCTCTCTAGCGTGGGAATTTAAGGGATTCCCCACGTTAGAGAGCTGGTCTGTCCCGGGAATTTTCCCCGAACATATATTAGAGGGATTCCGTGCTCTGGTGCGGATGTCTACGTTCGTGGAAATTTCCCCAACTTAGACAAGCGGACCAGAGCAGGGAATCCCTCTAATCCAGGGATTACCAATTAATTTTTCATGTGGAACCCTTTGACATAGTGCACCAACATTGTGGAACCGCCCAAAATAAATTTCTGCCATTGCGCAAACCTTTTAATTAGCAAATTGTGTTTTATAGCAAATTAGTTTTTTTTCTATACATACACTAATTTCTACAGATAGTAAACAGATTGAAGGATTTAGGAGCAGGTGTGCCTGTGTGTAAAGTTGGTGTTTGTATGTAATTTTAGCTTTTTAATGCAGGGGTGTGTTTGCATGTAATGTTTGCATTTGCGTGCAGGGGTGTGTTGGGATGTAGTGTTGGCTTTTAAATGTGGATGTACATTTGTGTGTAGTATTGGCGATTGAGTGTTTGTTTATAAATGTGAAATTTGAATTCAGGAATGTTTTTGTGTGTAATGTTTGTGTTTGCATGTTGTGTTAGTGTTTGATTACTGGCATGTATGCACATGCACTGCTACATACATACTTGCACAGATATACACAAATATATACACAAATATAAACACAAAGATACACACCTTGACACACACACACTGGCATACACACACCTTGAAACACATTCAAACACTGACACACAGATACAAACACTGGCTCATATACACACACATTGATACTCAGATACAAACACTGGCACATACACACATTGATAAACAGATACAAACACTGGCACATACATACATACATACATACATACACACACAAACTGGCACATACACACACTCAGATACACACATATACACACATATACACACTGGCACATACACATACATAAATTGGCACAGATACACACACAGATACACACGCTGGCACATACACACTCAGATAAACACACTGGCAGACAGATACACACACTGACACACAGATACACTGGCACATACACACTGACACACACAGATATACACACTGACACACAGATACAACACAGGCACATACATACACACACAGATACAAACACAGGCACATACACACACTGATACACAGATGCAAACAAAGGCACATACACACTAAGATGCACACACTGATACACATATACAAACACTGGCACATACACACACACTCAGACTGATGCACAGATACACATACTGACACATACACTGACAAACACACACACACACACACACACACACAATCTGACATACATAAACAAATACATGATAAAATATTTGCTGCCACCCTCCTGTTAGCTTAAAGGACCACTCTAGTGCCAGGAAAGCATACTCGTTTTCCTGGCACTAGAGTGCCCTGAGGGTGCCCCCACCCTCAGGGACCCCCTCCTGCCCGGCTCTGGAAAGGGGAAAGGGGTTAAATCTTACCTTTTTCCAGCGCTGGGCGGAGAGATCTCCTCCTGCTCTCCTCCTCCGATTCTCCTCTCCGTCGGCTGAATGCGCACGCGCGGCAAGAGCTGCGCGCGCATTCAGCCGGTCACATAGGAAAGCATTCATAATGCTTTCCTATGGACGCTGCGTGCTCTCACTGTGAAAATCACAGTGAGAAGCACGCAAGCGCCTCTAGCGGCTGTCAATGAGACAGCCACTAGAGGATTAGGGGGAAGGCTTAACCCATTCATAAACATAGCAGTTTCTCTGAAACTGCTATGTTTATGAAAAAATGGGTTAACCCTAGAAGGACCTGGCACCCAGACCACCTCATTAAGCTGAAGTGGTCTGGGTGCCTAGAGTGGTCCTTTAACTTGGTGTCCATGAGGGTGGCTTACCTAGAGGTCTGGTCTGGTCTGAAGCTGATGGGAGTGAGCATTCAGCAGCAGCTCACTCCAGCCTCTCCTCTGCCTCCATGCTGTGTGCTGCTGCCTCCAGCCTGCTCATCCCTCAATGCATTCCTCCCGCGTGTCTATCCCTCTATAATGAAGCTGGGAGGAAGTGCTGTCACTTCCTTCCAGTACGCCGATAGTGCAGGGTCTTAATGAGCCAGGGCACTTGTTCAGCGAGAATACCCATCGGGTGGACCTAAGTGCATGGGCCACCTGGTGGTCAAATCGCAGCGGAACCTCAATTGTGTTCTCGTGGAACCCCAACTGGGAAACGCTCCTCTAATTTATGTTCAGGGAAATGTCATTTCCAGTTCGTTTTATGATCGGGTCGTAAGAACGGAACCCGGTCGGTAAGTGAGGAGCATCTGTAATGCGCTATCTGAAACAAAAACAAAAAATGTAAACATTACTTTCCAGGACACCCAAAATACTGTTCTAAAATAGTTTGTCTATCTACACATCACATGTTGTGCTGTCGAGCTCATGGTAGTTGTAGTGTTCCTTTAAAATACTGAATATTTTACAGATTGTATAGAAGAAAAATGCAAATTAACCAGTAACCTTGTACTTTTTCTCATGCTGAGATGAATCCTTGAGGTGTCCTAAGTATAAACTTTTGGCTTGCTAGTCAAATCTCACATTTAAAATAAAATAATGAAGTATGGATTTTGATGCAAATATGCACACTACTCATTTTCTAAGCATCTCTGATTTAAAGGTGGCATCTGGCCGCAATAGCCAAATGTATTCTAGCTTCACAATATTATTGCACATTTTGGTTGAACTAACTCATATGTAAATATGCATAATGGTATATTCCCTTGCATGATAAAGCGTTCGTAGTAAAAGAAAATATATTTAGCTTTCTAACAAATTTACAGACAGGAATTCGGTTCAGAAAACCAGGGGATCATCGTCACACCGCTCTTACAGAAACACAGTGAATGTAGTCTAATTGTAGGCTTTCGCTGCCATCATCAGATTTGATAAGAGGCCTCTTTACTCCTCTATAGAAACTCAGCACTCTAGCAAATTATATCGAACTCAAGAAAAAAAGTCATTCTAATGCAAATAAAGGACTAAATTGATCCTCCTCTAGTCTTGTACTATCATTGCAAATGTAAATTTCACTTTGGCTCCAAAATGTATTGGAACGTGACATGTTGCTGAAGAATTGTAGCAATTTCAACATCGAAGCTGATTATTAGCAAACTGCAGATTGAAGTCAGCGGGATAATTATTAAGCCTTAGGAGGAACGTGGAAGAACTGCTGTGTTTGCTGCAAGAGTAATTGGCCACAGTTATCTTGAAAAGGCAGGCGCTGAAAGGCAGCAATTATGTGTGTTAGAGCGGCAAGGAGTTAATAACGACTTTGGAAAGCGATCAGAGTTCAACACTGAGCCAGCCACACTACAGCCAGTCAATGAGCCCCCTCAAAACAGGAGAGAGGATGGGCCAAGTGTGCAGGAACTATTTGAGAGGCTTTAATTATGACTGCAGAACCTACATTGTAAAATGTCTAGTATTACAAGTCGTTGATGGGAATGGATTTAAATTACTAGCTCTTTTAATTGTCCAAGCATTTGTAGTTCCAACTGCAAAAAACAAGTGATGTACTGCACACACTAGAAGCCAATGGACACTGTGGTAAGGATCCGCCAACTCCAAACAATAGTTTAAATTACAGTTCTACCTTACTCTTGTAGGCTGAGTACAACACATTGTCCTATGGGTACATATCTAGGGTTACCAGACCCAACATGTTTTCAGGGACACATATCATAAATACGTATTGATGGGAAGCATAAGAAAAAGGTTGCCATGTAGAGGGTGTGCGGCGGAATGCCTGGTACCCCGACTGGATACCTCCACCAAACACGCTTCCTAGCTATCGCCAGGACACCGTAAGCACTTTAGCCCCTTAGCCGCCACAGCTTGGCTGGGGTTTCGTCATCTCTTCCCACCTGGGACAAGGATCCTGGACAAGTTCCCAGTGGCCAAAGCTCTCCTACAGAGAGTATATCTGTATAGTAAATATTTATAGCCAATATAGCATTCCCCCCACACATTAGCTGAGACTTAATGCTGGGAGTAGATTTGTTTAATGCAGGCTGGAACTCACAATTTATACATACAGTAAACTCCTCCCTGTGCCTGATAAATAATTGATTCAGGAACTGTACAAGCTCAGTTATCTCCAGGTACAGAAAAACACAATTTCACAACACCCCAAAAGTACCCCCAAAATCCATGGAAACCCTTAAAGAGTCACATCCCCGGATAGCCCTGATTTGAGTGACCATCATATCCAGAAATCACCCAGATTGGTTCAGATTTTCCATGGAAGCCGAAGAAAAGTGGTAGCGGTTGGTCAATTTCGGGAGTACAAAAACGAACAAAATATCGAACCGATCCAAAACACCGCTGCCTGAGTTCGTGAAAACAAGATGGCCGCCAACTCAGTTCTCAAGTGTTTGTGCATACGAACGGCGGACACCTAGCCGAACACTTAGGATACATAGTGTGAGAATTATGATTGAGGTGTCCGGAAAGGGCAATAGGGGTTAACAAGCCCCGAGGTGGTCCACAGTTCGTGTGTTTGTTCGGTTCCTGAACAATACAGGGAACCACTCGAACTAAGTCTTTTAACCCCTTAAGGACACATGACATGTGTGACATATCATGATTCCCTTTTATTCCAGAAGTTTGGTCCTTAAGGGGTTAAAAGATCTTTTACATGGCCCATAGTCCTTGGGCAGCAGGCTCCTCTAGGAGCTCGTGGCAGAGGCATCTTTGCCACAAGGTGTATTAAATTAAGTAATAAATAAAGAATCCTGCTGTATATGCATTATACATACTGCAGGGTAACCCTTTCCATGCATTTTCATAACTGACAAAAATATGTGCGTCCCTGAAAACATGGTGGATCTGGTAAACCTATACGTATCTGTCTTATTCTTCTTCCTGAATGGGGAGCAAGTAAGGAAGTAGCTGGACCAAGAAAGGAAGTAGCTGGGCAAGGCCACGGTGTATAGTTTTCGAACGTTTGGGGTTAAACCGTTCATTAATTGTTTAACAACCTTGAGGTAAGAGAGCGTCCATGACCACCTTGCAGCATAACAACTTCATTGCAATTAGGTTGTTATGGTGCCTGAAATGGTTGTTTAATGGTATTTTATAAGGTTAATCCCTAGCTTAAACCACATATGTCACGGTGGCTTTCCTAAAGGGACACTTCCTAAAGCACTTCAGCTTGTCACTATTGTCCCTATTCATAAAAGTGCTGCTTTAAAGACAAAATTTACACTTTTTTAATTAATTAGGAGCAATTTGTGAACCCTGTCTTGCAGTCAAGCTGACAGCCAGGTGGGCTTTCTAATCCACTACTTCCTGATGTTCAATCGCTCCATAGGGAAGCATTCAATTGGGTAATCACTGCATCTAAATGGCGTATTTGCATTAATTTTCTTCAAATAGGAAGGGGAGACTATTGTCACTGAACAGTCTCTCCGGGCCATTGGTGAGAGAGGACTTGATTCTGGATAAAAAGGGGAAGTAAAGTTTATTATTTTCATTAGTGGGAACACTCCAAAAATAATTTAGTTAAGAGCACGCACTTAATGTAATGCTTGCATATCCTGATATGTATTATGTCAAATTAGTCAGAAAAAAATTTGTCCTGCAAATAAGTTATATTGACAAATTGAGGAATGTGATTATTATGGAGGATGGAGATTTTTTTCAATGCATCTTACTAGATCTTTCATGGAGCGTTGTGTAGTATTCTCATACAGTCATGACAATGCAGTGTTAAAATAACTTATGGGATCTGTGCGCGCTCTTTTGCAGAAATTGAAGAAAAAACTAAACCAAACAGATCTGCTTTAACCCCTTAAGGACCAAACTTCTGGAATAAAAGGGAATCATGACATGTCACACCTGTCATGTGTCCTTAAGGGGTTAAAAAGAAAAACTCTGACATATGTTTTTAAAACAGTCCTTTGCACCTGGTGGTCAGCATAGGGAAAGGATATATCTTTTTCTTTTCATTTGCAATGTGTGTCCTGGATATACTTGCATTTTACTGGATTGTGATGTCAATAGCTAAAAAAAATTATATAAACTTAAAATAAATGCAATTTATTGGTGGTTTTTGGTGTTACCCTTTAACTTTGCAAAGCAAATAAGTGATTAATTATGTGGATAAAATATCTAATTTTCCAATGGACGCACCCAGATCTATATTAAAATTAGGACACACTAGATACTCTATGAAGTTGGCATAATTCCAGGCCCTTCGGGGGGGAGAGACTGGGCTGCTGCCCAACCTGTCTTGTCGAAACCCATAGGGTCTCTTCTTCTATCAAGTGCAATTGAAGATGTAAGGATTTTAAGATAATATGGGGCCTAGTTTTGGTTTTGCGATAAGTCTTTTCTTTAAAATTGGGACTTTTTAATTTTTTGTGACTATATGGTTGTCATAATTCCTTATTTGAAATGTGTTCCTCATGCTAAAACATAACATTGAAAGTCTAAGTGTGTTTGTGCTCGCTTTTACCTCCTTGTCGATACCCAAGCCATGCTGTTAACCACATCCCTGGCGATAGCACTGTGCTGTCTTTTTTATGACCAGAAAACTTTACAAACATTTATTTACATTAAAAAATATATAATTTGTGAAACGGCTAGCGTATACATTGTAACCAAATGAGATGTTTTGTATACTGAAGCATGTTATTTTCTTTTACAGGCCGCGAAGCTTGGGCAATGGAATACTGCTTCTTTTCAATCTTCAGACCAGCAAGCCAAGTTTCTAAGACTTATGGGTGCCTTCAAGAAAGGAAACCAGGTGGCCTTCACACCACCTTCAAACAGTGAAAAGGCAAACATGGCTCTTGGCAAAGAGGAAGAGAAGGTTTTAGAGAGGAACCTGGAAGCTGAATTTGACAAAGCCCTTAGCTGGAAGAGGAACAGCGGTATTGGGTTAGGGTTTCAGCCTGTGCAGAATAAAAAATTTTATATAGACAAAAGCGCATCTAGATCTGTTAAGTTTGAGTGATAGGTTCATTGGCAGTGAAATAGCTCCGATGTTCAATGTATCGGCTGTCCAGCCAATGCAAGTGTCAGGGTTGCAGGTTCTATCCCTGGCAGAGACATCTTAACTCTTCTTCGGTCCAAGGCAGAAGGAAAATAACTAATAAGTTGGCTAATGTAAGATGTATGAATCAGCTGTATTGAAGTGCATTCAAATTATGTTTGGTAAGCAGATGCCATGGACCTAGATTGTAATTTTATGTATGGAAAAGAAACGGCAAATGTTGCCACGTCTCCTGCAGCACTCCTGGGGTTTGGGTGCAAAGGCATTTGGAAATGAATCGCAAAACAACAAAATAGTGACATTTTAAATGTGAATTGAAAAGTGTCAAAGTAAAATGCCGCTCCGAAATAAACATCATTCCGATCTTTCACAGGCTTGTTATCGAGCTTGTCTTCATCTTAAGTAATGCTCAAAATTTATAGCATCATGTTTTGGACAACAATAGCACAAATCCAAATCCTTCCATCCTGTATTGTTCTTTTGTAAGTTAAATTTGTATTTTAACTCCATAATTGGGATTTTTAAACTGAATGCTTATGTTTTTTGTTTGTGATAATTAAAATAATAATTTCATACACATATTGCATTGTAGAAGCATGTACTGGGGCATTGTGAGTGACTGTGTTCACCATTTTCTTTACATGATAATAGTTTACACCTCTATGACAAAGCCAGTGATCAATCTATATAACTAATATGGATAACAGAAGCTGGTATAGAGCTTCGTTTTCAGGAATAAAAGCTGGAGGTCCAGTTGGTAGCAGTAAAAGAACTCGAGAACCACTTTCATTTGGTGTCCCATCAGACAGCGATGACTTACATTATACAGACTACGTAAGACAGCAAGAAGGTAGTTTCTTGTAATGTAAAAACATAGCACACTATTCCATATATGTTCTTTTATTAACATGTAAAAATCAGTTGTACAGTTATACATTATGTAGTTACACTAATTTAGAAAGGAATGAAAGTGCTACAAGGCCATTTTATCATGTTCCACAATGCAGTGTACTTATTGTACCCTTTTCTATATTGTTTAACACGGTTTTGTTTTTTGTCTCAAATTAGCATTGATGATAATCAATACTGTAATGAAGTCTATTCCTTTCAGATTGGACTTGAGTAGAATAAATGGTGTAAATAAGTGTTTAATCACAGCATTACTCATTATTTTAGTCGCTGATGCACCAAATCTGGTTGGTTCTATCAGTCATTGTAAACACGGAATTTAGACAAGTGAGAAACATTCCAAGGAGTTGGGTTCTCCATCAGACTACTGGGCAGTATAATTTACAATGTGGACGCCTTCCTAATGTATCTTAAAGAAGGCACTGATGTAACATGAGGCTCACGTAGAGCCCTTAAATGAAACGTGACATATAAATACATCATAACTGTTCTTGAAGGCCAATTACAGGCCAGCTCTCCAGGAATTGGATCGAATATGTGTGACCAATCAACATGGCTGCGCAATTGCTAAGCAATGTATTTAGCTATGTATAGACAAGAGACTCGGAGATGGACAATGCTAGGCACAGATCTCTAGGTTCTGGACTGTAGTGGGAGCCGGGTTGCCAGGTCATTCAGATGATTTGAATCAGGCTGCTTACTTCTTTTCTTGATGTACTCCAAGGTTTTCACCTAAATAAGGAAGAAGGTAAGTTAAGGTACAAACCAAAGAAAGCAACACTTGCACATGGAGATATCAGTAGTTTAAAAGGAACCTCAAAAGGGTAAGCCTATATTTATTCAAGACGAATTGAAAATGGAAGTGTCACTGGCTCAATAATCATCAAAATGATCAAAACAAAGCATTAACTTTCTCATCAAATTCCAGTTCTGCAGCAAAGCCGCTGAGCAATATGGGACTATTGATGTAGGAGAGGCAGGGACAGAGTCAGTAGGGCATGCATGCTGAATGAAAAGTGTGAGTTGTCATGAGTTGTTTTAAAGAAACAACATAGCTAAGATTCAACATTTGGCAGAAGAAGAGGCTTTCTTGATATTTATTTTCTCCAGAGATATTGTACATGGTTGTTTAACCCCTTAAGGACCAAACTTCTGGAACAAAAGGGAATCATGACATGCCACACATGTCATGTGTCCTTAAGGGGTTAATTACATGACTATGGTTGTCATTGCATACTTTATGGCATGGAAACAAACAGCCATACTGTATTGGTTAACCCCTTAAGGACCAAACTTCTGGAATAAAAGGGAATCCTTAAGGGGTTAAATTAATTCTATAACCATGTCTTGGTTTGCTGTCCATGTTGAAGGGTTCATTGTGCCAACAGAAGCTCTCCACCTATTGATCGTGCAGTATATGTTCTTCAGAGCAAGCTACCACACCATGTTTATCACTTCATCTGAGACACTTTTTTTTTAACCTTTTGTGCATGTGCAGTAATAGTGCAGATTTAGCTCTTACATTCATAGGTCATATTAACTAAACATCTTCTACAGCCCCTCCCCAAAAAAACTCAAACCTCCTAGAGCTAGCTATGGGTGTATTTGATGCTATACTATTGGAATACCATAAATCACAGATTGGAGATTTTAACATATTTAGTAAAACTACATTGTGGCCTTTTGATTGGTCCCCTTATTTCTGGTTCTGCGGTCACTTTATAAATCAATGCCAATAGAGCTGGTAAACCTATGTTGTTCTTACCATAGTTTTGGTGTCGGCATAGCCATGTTTTTGAGCAAGATTCCAAAGGTTAACAGCCAGCTGATTCAGTTTGTTGTTTCGAAGATCTCCGTGAGCAAGGATACTGTTAAAAAACTGCAGTGCTAAAAAGCTCTGACGTTTGAGAGTCTGCAAGGAAAACATATTTATAGAATTACATTACTAAAAGATAAATAGCTTTTGTAATACAGCAAACTGTATCCACTTGTTATAAGTACTCCAAAGAAATAAAGAGGGTGTCTAAGTGACACAGTGCAGTCCATTTCTATGTGTTGACATTTAAAGAATTGGTTATAATCAGAATTCTATATATCCTCCCAGCAACATATTTTTAAAGGAACAAAAATTAAAGAGGTTTTGCATATTTCAAAATTTCATTTGCAACGCACTTCCAATTTAACAATCTAGTAGATATTATTTTCTTTCCCCATCTATAATTTCATTGGCTTTGCTGACTGGTTAAATTCAATCTAGAGGTTATGTCAACCACTCCTTAGAATTGTGACTGCATATTATAATACAGGCGGCTAGAGTATTATTTTATTTTTTGTAGATTTTTTTTTTTCCCCTTCAACATTCTTAATGTTGATTTTATAAATTGACAAATAGAGTATGCACAATTTCACTTAGAGGAGATATGGATTTATAAACCGGTTGTACGAAGTACATTGAGTAGCAATTCGAACAATAGAAAAGTCAGACATTTCACTTTTGTGTAGATATAGGTTAACAAGCTGGTCGTGAGTTCTGTGGATCGGAGTCTCCTCTCCGAGCAGAGTTTTGTTTCTATGTATAGGTATGTGAGGTGACCAGAATGTCTCGTGTTTTGTGGTTATCATGATCATGCAACCATGAGAGCCTTTGTCCCGTGTACCTGAATAGCGCAACATGTCCAATGGTCATAGTCTGCTAACTCGTAAATCCACCCAGCTAGGGAGGACTATAATGAGAGTATACAATATTTTAATACCCCATAACCTATAGTTTCCAAAACATACTTTCCCTTTATGTGTCCAGAATGAAGTATGAGTACCATAGAGTGCTAAAGTAATGAAATCAATCTAACAGCCTTGGAAGCCACTTTGCGGTCTTTGCAAGTCTACTGCATTAATTACCTCATTTATATGCCACTTAACGCTTACAGTGGTCCAAAGGCATTTGCTACAGCCAGAATTAGGATTTAGTGCTGAGCAGGCAAAGAAATGCAAGAATACCCATCATTGTCTCCAAAGCTAATTCTATAAAAGCACCATGTGAGTCTGTATCAGCCGGAGCTGAGGAGGAAGCAGTTTAACGGTCTGATGAATGCAAGACCAATTCAATTTTTCCGTGGCATGTGGTATCTCTCCACCTTAAAATAATGGCTTGATGCCATGGCAGCTTGCCCTGAAACTATGCCAACCGGCAGACAAGACTGAATAATTATGTCTATATCTTTTACAGGGTAACATACTACAGAGAAGGCATACAATTTAACTGCTTAAGATCTCAAATATATGAACCTCACCTGTATGCTAAGAGTGCAAACGCACTTCAAGGCTATTATTAAACTAATTTTTAATGGTGACAAATTTAAGGGGACCCATATTTAAAGGAACACTATAATCACCAAAACAACTTTAGCTTAATAAAGCAGTTTTTGTGTATAGATTATGCCTGTGAAGTCACACTGTTCCATTCAGTGCCATTTAGGAGTTATATTATTTTTGTTTATGTCAATGCAGCCCTAGGCACACCTCCCCTGGCTGTGATTCACACAGCCTGCATGGAGACAAAATAGTTTCATTTTCAATCAGATGTAACTTACTTAAAAAAGATTAAAAAAAATGTATCTCCCGCTCTGTAAGTTGTACTTTAGAAGGCTCCTGCAAAGTCTAGCAAGCTATTAACAGAGCAGGAGATAGGAAATGCTAGATTAAACAGAATTTGCAATAATCATTAAATGACTCTTTCAAGGAAGTGTTTAGGAAGAATGTGTAAGTCACATGCAGGGAGGTGTGGCTAGGGCTGCATAAACAATGTGATTTAACTCTTAAATAGCAGAGAATTAGCTATTGAGACTGCAGGGGCTTGATCTAATCACCAATATAGCTTAATTAAGCTAGCGTTGTTTTGGTGACTATGGTGTCCCTTTAATGAATTACAACACTGGTTCTCAAACCAGTCATCAAGGCACCCCCTACCAGTCCAGGATTTAGGGATTACCCAGCTGTGTCTAAGGTGTTTTTAGAAAAACAAAACAGACAACTTATCCTGGACAGGTAGGAGTGCCTTGAGAACTGGTGCATTACAATATATATATAAAAAAAAAAAGACCTTTAAAGTTCCTAATGCTGCAGCACTTGCAAATGTCAGCACCATATAGACTTCTCACATACCAGGAAACAGCTTCGCCAATGAGAATTTTATCAATCTAGTCCATAGATCCCCAGATTTTGTGAAACTACAAATTCCCATGAAAGCATTTTGTAATGTTTTGGGATGACAAAACATTATGGAAGCTGTAGTTTAAAAACATCTGTGGGATCTGAGGCCCTGATTCTGGGCATTGCGCCCGACCACCGCAACGTGCCCGCGGCGGACAACCACCTTCACACCCAGGAGGTGAAGCGGAGTCTGGAGATACCCGGTTCGGGACTCCCCGCCTCAGAATCGGCCGCTTCACAACCCGCGGCCCGCACGGGTGGGAGCCGTGGAGAGACGGACGCTCTCCCGGTTCTCAGGCTGAAGAGGGGACACTCACGCACCGCTCCCCCCCCCCTATGGACCGGTGGGGGATATCCCGGTCTGCACCAGCACGAGACACGCCAAACGGAGACATCAAAGCAGATGCTCCCCCAAGCAGTATGGAAGCTGTAGAGCCCAAGATGGCGGACATGCCAAATACCACTACACGTGACACCACGACGCAGCACTGACAGACACGCAACGAAGAAGATAAGGGAGACGAAACATGGCACAAGGGACACCCTAGCCACCCCACCCAGACACCCCCAGGAGTTCTTTGACCAAATCTGCTCCAGCTTTTGGCCACAACTCCGCTACAAGGTCCGGGCCTTCAAACAGGCAGCTCGAGCGGTGGCAGCATGGATCAGACCAGCTACCCGGCGGCACCTGTGTGAGTATCCGCAACGAGCCCCCAGGGCGGCCTATGGAAAGGGACAAAGACAGAAGGCGAAGCAGCGAGCAGCGATGGTTCACATCTCAGACGCCAACACTCACCTTTTCAAGCGTCCACAACCAGCAAAGAAAGCCCGCGGACGAGCAACAACCCAGCCCCAACAATACCCCGAAGCAAGCAGACAAGCTAAAGGGCCAGCTCAAGAGACTGCTCTCAGCCGGAATAGTACAACCCCAGCACAAGAGGTGTCCCCCATGTGGCAAGACTCGGACCGCTTTCAAACCCACGCCATCAGCCTGCCGCCCACGGGCGTAGGGTAAAAGGGGACATTTGCCTCTAGATGGCACAATAGTAGGACACTGTGCAAAACCAATAGGCTACCTAGCTCTCTTAGAACTTTCCACGCTATTTGTGTCTCTCCCAGATAGGCGTTTATTTTCTACCAACGTGCATTGGCTTATATCGGCAAGTTGAATATGTTGAAACATGTCTCTACTAATATGCCTTCTCTTCTCTTCTCATCTTCTCACCTTCTCAGCCCTGTATTGCTATAAACTAAATTGCGCTCAGGCTGCTTATAGACTAAATCACTTTTAGCATTGTATACCTTTAAATACCTGATTCAGTTACGCTAGTTACCTTACTATTTTGATATATGTCATTAAGTCTATCTGTATGTACTCCTGCATGTGCAATCCTCCCTGACACATCAGACTTAAGCGTAGCAAACCATACATTAACATACAAACTACTGATAAGCGAGGATATGCAACAGCAACGTTCACCCTAAGCTACTGTTACCGAGCGATGATGTAACTTACTATAACTAATGCGAATAACCTATGTGTACCTAGCCTGCCTTAACATAAAAATTGTGCTTGCTCCATTTAAATGCTATATAACAGTTGACAAATCTGTATGCTCAATGTGTTGGAATATGCTGTTGTGGCATTGCTGACAAGCGGTTGTTATTCATGCACAGCAAAAATAAAGAATTTAAAAAAAAAAAAAAAAAAAAAAAACATCTGTGGATCTACCTTTTGGGCACCCCTTGTATTGTCTATGGGGATTTTTTTTTTCTCCCAATAAAAACATCCACCATGGGTTTACGAAATATGTAGTTTATTCCCCAGCCTCAGATTGGATGAGTGTTATTACTCAAAGAGCGTCTATACTGCAATGGTTATCAGTTTCTACAAACACAGCACCATTTTTTTTTGGTGTGAATAGAGCGGTTCACCCAAGCATAGAGGGGACAGTCTTAAACTTAAACTGTGTGTGCTGGGACATAGGGACAGCTATCCATTTCACAAAAGGCCCTTGGTAGAGATGGTTACCGGTGTGACACTAAGGAAATGAAGAGTGGACTGTCATTCTATGAGGGTCAATATGACCTCCCTAATGCCACTGTTTAGTAGACATCCCCCTACTTTAATACTAAGTATTAGTAAAGTTGGCGGAAAGACAAATTAAGTTTTTTCAGCTTTTTAGTAGATAGTTCCATACCTGTGGGAATTAGGTGACTATCTACTAATTCATTCTGCAAATGAAATTCCAAACTGGAAAAAAAATGCAGAATTTCATACTAACACGAATAGACAAACTGTACACATTCTGTTAGGACGCAATTCACTGGCGCCCTAGTCTAAATTACAGGACGTTCGAATGGAGCAATGCAAGAACATGGGCGAGGGGTGAGTATTGTGGGAAAATTGGTTAAAGAAGGTAAAGTGTAAGAAAAATACATGAGACAAAGTAGACCCCACTTTACCTTACGTTTTAAAGAAAACTAGATCAAAAATAAAGGAAAGAAGAACAGATAATGAGAGAGGAAGAGAAGAGGAAACAATAGGAGAATGGCAAGTTCGGCATGACGGCGCCGCTTTAATAACGTCTAACATGTGTCCAAAAACTCTTGTTAATATAGAGGGGAAAAGTTGCAAAAGGCAACAAAAAAAATCAACAGAAAAAACAATATTAAAATAAAGTATGTATTATTGTTATTATTTATATAGCGCCATCAAATTCCGCAGCGCTTTACAATGGGTGGACGAACAGACATGTAGTTGTAACCAGACAAGTTGGACACAGAGGGGTTGAGGGCCCTTCTGAATGAGCTTATATGCTAGAGGGAGTGGGGTAAAATGACACAAAAAGGTAAGGATAGTATTAGACTAGTGACAGTTGCAGAAGAGGAATCAGTTAGGAGCTATTAACAGTTTAATTGATACGCTTTTATGAAGAAGTGGTTTTTTTAATGATTTTTTTTGAAGGAGTAGAGACTGGGTGAGCATCTAACGGAGGAGGGAAGCAAGTTCCACAGGAACGGTGCAGCCCTCGAGAAATCTTGAAGGCGAGCATCAGAGGTGGGAGTACGGACAGAAGACAGACGTAAGTCTTCAGCAGATCGTAAGGGCCTAGACGGGACATACTTGTGTATAAGGGAGGATAGATAGGTGGGCGCAGCATTATGTAGACATTTGAAAGCAAGAACCAGAATTTTAAATTGAGCTCTATATTTTATAAGAAGCCAATGCAGGGACTGACAGAGGGGTGAGAAATGGGAGGTGCGGGCGGACAGGAAGATGAGCCTCGCTGCCGCATTCATTATGGACATATATATGTACTGAGATATATACAAAACAATGAATCAATCCTAATCCTGCAGATTGACACAGTGTTTCCATGTACTAATAACCAATTGAGCATTTCATGTTCAGCTCCTCAATCAGACACTGTGCAGTGCAGCCTGTCTTTTTATACCCCAAATTTGCAGGATTGATTTATCATTTTGTGTATATATATAATTATCTCTGTACATACTTTATTTTATCTAGAGGACCAGAGGGACATGACAGCGTTAGGAATACACTTGTATTCCTACCGTTATCGTGTTCTTTTAACTCCTATTATCTATTACCAATTAGTCTGGAGTAGTCGCTGTTCTTTTCCTTATGTGCAGACTCACCTAGGGTTACCCCCCTCCAATTGTCCAGCGACTGCCCCATATAGTGAGCTCCCATTTTCATCTTTTGATAGGAGTTTGTCAATTATTTAACAGCAAAAGGTTATACCATGCCAGATATAGGCCATTGTCAGCATGTCCGCTGCTGTAGATTACGTCTGCCATGATGTTGGGCAATTAATGGCTTGCTGGCTAAGCGTCATTGGAAACAAAGCCCAGGAGAGCTGGCTTTTCGGTATTTGGCAATATCAGAGGTGAATACACAAAGCATGAGAAAGTAAAGAGTTTCAAAACACTTATAAAGAAAACACGCTAACTATAGCTTTCTAACACTGCCCTCTGGTTGAACTTGCAAGGGAAATAACTAGGGCAGGGCTTGGTTCTGGACGCCTGGAGATGGTGACGAAGCTATATGCAGTGTGTCCTGTTTACAACCTCTACGGAAGAAGATGAAATATCATGATACTATATGGCAATGTAAAACAGAAACGCTGCATGCTATGCCTGTTAATCAGATAAAGGCATTTTTAAAAGCAAAGGTACATTCTCATTAGAACCACCTAGACCAGGCATAGACAACCTTTGGCACTGCAGATGTTTTGGACTACACCTCCCATTATGGGGGATGTAGTCCACAACATTTGGAGTGACGAAGGTTGCCTACCCCTGACCTAGACTCATCCATGAATAATAGTTTAGAGTACAGAACGTCCAGAGTAGAGAACGTCCAGGGATGGGATGACACAATGCTCCTGGGAATTGCCATCCTGAACATTCGCCACACACATACTACCTTTGGCTATAGAGCAATCTGTAATGAATATTTACATTTTTGGGGTATACATAAACTTGTACAGGAAGCATTAAAGTACAATACACACTTACTACATGACAACCACTGCTGCAAGACACCTGACGAGCTGATTAAGAGATGCTGAAAGATAAATTGGTATTTCCAACCACATTTTGCTGGCCATTCAAATAGGACTTTACCGTCATCCATGTATTTTATTGCCACTGTACAAGGTACTGCAGGTATATACATTATATATATATATTTTTTTTTTTTTGTGCATTTGTATAATTCATCCCTAACAGCAGAGTTAAAAGGACTCTTATACACAATATGACAAACCCCAAATTTAATCTGCACCAATAGTACACATACATTGTGCAGAATGATTAGCAGATGTTTTACCTGGCACGGTTACAGTAGGAGGTAACAGGCAGACCTAGGTAAATTCTGTGCATTCCTGGATCTCAACAGAAAACTGGTGTAATCTATTCCCAAAAGGAGTGCACTCTGGGATAGATCAGAGAGGGCACCAGGTGGGCAAGTCTATCATTCTCATTTATATAGTGCCAACATATTCTGCAGTGCTTAACAATCACAAAGTGTAGATGAAAACTGGACTCTTCCTTACACAGTTCCTTTAATTTTGTAATAGGTAATGACGTATAGTGTGGATACAAATTGAGCTTTTTTGTGCGATAAATAATTAACTTTTCTAATATTACTATTGCCCAGAACATACAGGCAAGGGAGCCCATTTAAGAGCATACCTTAGGACTAATTTATGTGAAAGACGAAAGTTAATTATTTAGGATCTGTAGCAGAAGAAAATACATTCTGCACTTGACCATGTCATTGCTGGGGGTGTACTCCTTTAAGGAAACACCTCTGTAAACTAACATGAGCCTGTCCTCGGAGAATTTAAACAAACACAGGATCCTCGGGCAGGGACGTACATTCACAGTTCACTTTCTGTTTTGCTCGCTCCAGGCGTCAAAGGACAATCTGTTTCCGATTATCTGATTAGGTCATGAGCTGGAAAACACAGCTGCACTTACATTGTTCTCTCTTTAGTCTGGTTTGTTGTATGGTAATATAGCAAATTAACCCAGATGTACATAGCAACTGCAAGTGCCTGAGCGTGATTTCTAGACTTCTAGCCACCAGATGAGTCCATTAAAGCTACATGTGCCATAGGTGAGCACGGATCATACTATGTGTTGCTCACTCCTACGCTACTTTGAAACAGCACACTTAAAAGTACATATCATATAAAACTACTATTTTTTATGGAATTCAATATTCCAATTGGAATTCAACTTGTTAGGATCTTTGATTATCAATTAAAATATTTAAAAAAAAAACAATAGGTTGTTCTTAATTATTGTAAAAGCAAAACCTAGCAATTCTGTTGCTCATTGGAACAGAGCATATTTCATAAAAACACATGAATGTACAGGGGACTCGTTAAGAAGATTAGATTTTTTGGTAAGTTGTGCTGGCCAAATCCCCAGCAAATGCACAGAATAAAAAGTGTACTTACCTGATAAACATGGCAATAAGGTACCCACATGAACAGCCACTTAACACCAACACAAGTGGCCCTCAGGCACATGTACCCCACTCCTGAGCAGATATAGTAACGCTGAGTTCAATATATAAAATATAGTGACCTTCCATATAAACGAGGCAGCACATATATTGTTGTCCAAAGTACAGCCAATGCCACAATAACTCCATTGAAGACCTTTGCAGTCTAATATTAAAATTGTATGGCTTTATTTACCCCATAGGGACTTTAAAACTGGGGCCAGCAGAAGTCAACATGTTATGCATTAAAACTATACTTTATCAAGGCAAATTCTTACGAGAACTATTGTTTTGAATTTCAACATCCCTATGGGGGTGAATAAATTAAGCCGTTAGATTTTAACATAAGACTGTTGGGCCATCTGATAATACCTTCAATGTGCAACCACTCAACGCATGTCACTCAGTGGCTTTGGCTTTCAACGTGGAACAGCTGCATTTAAGGTTCAGGTCTCTCTTGCTTGAGAAAATTAACTTTTTGAGAATAAAACGTCTAGTCTTTTTCCTGATTGGTTGCTCAGTTTGTAGCATTCTGTCACTTTGCTATTTTATTACAAAAAAATTAATAGGTCACTATAGGTTTTACAATAGTTTGGGTGAATTATTATTATTTTTTTAAATTAAAAACACCTTTTTTAAAAAAACAAAACTTCCCAATTAGAAAAATATAATTTTTTCCCCCAGTTACAGTAATTTTAAATAAGAGTAGACCTGTGACATAGAGGGAATGAACGAGCATTCCTCTACATGTGAGGGCTGGAATTTGAATATTTTGATGAGTCAAGAGGAGGACCCCAGATGTCAGAGGAGATGGCATTTAGTTATTTTTGTAGACAAAAGTGATGATATAATAAAATACCAAAAGCAATACAACTAGCAGAGCTGGGTTAACTAATTATCTCACGTACAGCCCTGTGGGGGGGTGAGTGCTAAAATAATGTAAATCACTCTCTTTATGGACAGTGATCAATGTATCTCCTCCCTCCCTATCTGGCAAATACTAACAGTGTCAGCACATTTTGATGAAATGAAAGCACTCCTACAAGAGAATAGTTTTGTTACCTATGCCCAGTGCGTTTAGCCAGTTGGTTAATTTTACATCTATGGGCAGAAACATGAAAAATGAAAGATTTGTGTTTTTTATTAGTGTGGAGAGTATTGTACTGACAGCGTTAGAACAATGTTTCTTAATGCCAATATTAGCAATTAAGTGTGTTATTTTCAGAATCATACTGCTTAAATAAATGGGAGACAAGCAGCCCGTTCGAGACTAAAGTGCCCAAATCCGTAGTGACTACTGCTATAAGGGGTAGGTAGCATTTGTAATCAATCTGACAGTGCATTAGTAACACAGATTTAGGTGGAGCCATTCATACCTTCTCTTTCCCAAGCGCCTTGAGATGTTCTAGAATCTGTCCAATTAACGTGTCACACAGTTTGTTGATTTCTGTTAGGAATTTCGAATCTCCACCATAAAGATTGTCATTAGAATCAACTAAAATAAATAAATAAAAGGAGAGCACTATTATCCAAATAGTCTACTAGTTATATATATGCACACACGCATAGTCACGTCTAGTCTTCTATATGAGCACATTCCATTTATAGTTGGCAGAGCTTCCTCACTTGATTTCATATCCATTTTACACTTTTAATTAATATTACACGTTAGACAGTTTGTTAATTATCATTTGTTGAAATCATTTAACAATGGTGTTGCTGGTTCCTATGAAGAGCCTTTGCAATACTGGGTGTGCTCTCACTCCCTGCCATACAGATCAAGTAAGAAGAAGGAGGCATTTTTAAACACTGTCTGCTGACTTGAGTTATGTTTTGATTTTTGTTTATCGTCCACAGCAAAGTGTGTCAAGCTAAAGATAACAGGTCTTGGACACTGCCAAGAAAAAAAAAAATACATTTAAAGTTGAAAATACAGAAAATGTTTCCTCAAGCGTACAGGTCCTAAACGCATGACTTAATACAACAATCTGGCAGCACTTTTACAATAAAATGTAACCTATGTGGTGATGGTTTCAAGATACACTCCAAACACCATAAGCACTACCACCCACTGTAGTATTTATGGTGTCAGAAGTGCCCTGGTGCCCTCCTACCTCGTCCACAGGACGGACAGCTCCTACTCATAGTCAAACTGTCTGCGAGTTGAATCAACAAATGAACTAAGCCCAGTACCACAAGTAATTTTATTACTTAACGAGTGTACTCTTGGCACCATAACCACTTCAGTGAGTTGTAGTGGATAAGGTACTTGGAGTGTAACTTGGAAGGAAAAGAAACCTTACTAAAACTTACTACATATACACATTAACCCCTTAAGGACACATGACATGTGTGACACGTCATGATTCCCTTTTATTCCAGAAGTTTGGTCCTTAAGGGGTTAAAGATGTTGCTTCATTCATCTGTGAAATTCATGGTTGGGAGAAATTACATGGAATACTTGGTTCTAACATGTTTGATGATATCCACTCACTAAAATGACTGCATGGCTGCCATAAGAGAGCCTAATACATTTCAGTCTTAGAGCCTAATCTTATCTCACACAGGAGGCTGCTGGCAGAGAGCAGTGCTGGCATGAGCTAGCAATAAGTTGAACTGTAAACACTTTGGAGCAATGAGCAGGGAGATAAAAAGGACCCCTCCCCATAGATACATACATTCTATTAAATTATATTTCTATATTTTACATACTTTCTATTCTATTACATTATATTTTTAGGTTAATGTGACTATTAATGCTTAGTGTTCGGGTACTGTAGTGTTTTAATGTTTAGTGTAAAGATTCATCTGTAGATCAGATGTTAATATTTGTTAGTGTGTTAGGACAATGTAGACTTTAATGTGTATTGTAGTGTGCTCGTGTAATGTAATGGTTAATCTATATCAGCGTTTCCCAATACAGGTTCTGCGGTGATTTGCCCATTGAGTGGCCCATGCACTTACAGCCACCCGATGGGCATTGCTGCACAGGTACCCTTAGTATGGGATGCTGGGAGGAAGTGACAGATGGTCATTTCCTCCCAGTTTCATATAGAAAACGCAGCGCAGGAGGGAGAGGAGGCAGCAGCCAGGAGTAAGCAGTTCCGACAACACACACAAGCCTCAGCCAGCAAGCCACCCTCCTGCAGACAACAGTTATGCTAACAGGAGGGTGACTACATATATCTAAAACTAAGTGTGTGTGTGTGTGTATCTGTGTTAAGGTGTGCGTGTGTCACTGTGTGTATCTGTGTGTCAGAGTATGTGTCACTGTGTATCTGTGTGTAAGTGTCACTGTGTGCATCTGTGTCAGGCGCCAGTGTATGTATCTGACAGTGTGAGTCACTGTGTATCTTTCAGTGTGTGTGTATCTGTGTGTGTGTCACTGTGTGTATCTGAGTGTGTGTATTTGTGTGTCAGTGCCAGGTTGTGTATTTGTGTGTATGTGCAAGTGTGTCTATCTGTGGGTCAGTGTATTTCTGAGTGTCATTGTGTATATCTTTCAGTGTATGTGTCGGTGTGCGTTTATCTGTGTGTTAAGGTGTGTGTGTATGTTAGTGTATGTATCTGTGTTTCAGTGTGTCTCAGTGTGTGTATCCGAGTGTCACTGTGTGTATCTGTCTGTTAAGGTGTGCGTGTATCTCTGTGTGTATCAGAGTGTGTGTATGCACCAGTGTGTGTATATGTCTGTGTTTGTGTATATGTGTGTATCTGCACCAGTGAGTGTATCTGTGTGTCAAGATGTGTTTATGTATATCTGTGTAAGTATGTATGTGGCATACATCCCAGCAATCAAACGCCAACACAACATGCCAACATACCCCTGCAAACACAAACATTACATACAAACACTCAAACACCAATACTACACATTTAAAAGCCAACACTACATCCAAACAAACCCCTGAACACAAATGCAAACATTACATCTACACACAAAAGCACACCTGCTCCTAAGTACTGCAATCTGTTTACCATCTGTAGAAATAAGTTTGTATATATATTTTGCTAATTTACAGGTTTTTTTTTGGTGGGGTGTGGGGGGTCCACGATGTTGATACACTATGTCAAAGTGTTCCACGGGAAAAATTAATTGGGAACCCCTGATCTATATAAAGTAACAGTTTCTACTGTTTAGGAGAGTTACCTTCACTAATCTTAGTCAGACCAGGATGCGCATGTCCCTGTCTGACCACGATTAGGGTCAGACAGTATGAAGGTGATCCATGTATTAGTATCCATTCATGACAGGGAATAATTGATTCACCATTTGTGCAGAGATTGAAATAATGGGCAGATCATGTACTATACATACATACAAAGACACAAATATATACATACATACACTATATATAGATAGATAGACAGACAGACACACCGGCAAGATGCACATGTTAATGTACTATTTCAAAATTACATTTTGAAATACTGCATTAACATGTGCATCTGGCACACAAAGAGTCACATTGTTTAGAATTGTCCACTGACCAAAAAAACATCTATTGGACAAATGCCTTCTTTTCATCTTCGTTGGCTTATAACACATTTGTGTCTGTTTGGACAGTAAAAAGCTGTTCTAACAACCTTGTTGACTGTTTTGTGCATTGGTAAATAAGCCGACCATTGTCTGCAGATTTAGGATTTTCCAGAGGAGAACAAAAGCCACTAAAAGGAACATGAAGTCAGGATTAGAGAAGTACAGCGAGGTCGTATTATGTTATTGGGAGATTAGATAACTACAAACCATTTTATTTTAGGGTGCTTACGAATATGTCAACATTAAGCACCAGCTGTTACATGGTCCTGCCAAATATGAAACCCTTGTGATGATCAGCCCAGGGAATTTAGAAGACAGAAACTGAAGGGCTGTTTATCGTATAATAATCCAATCAGTGTCAGTATATGTGTAACAGTGATATGTATTTTGGAACCAGATCAGAGAAGCTGCATCAGCATACCTGGGAACACTGAGAGAACAACAAATCCAAACCTCTTCCAATGATATGGTATAATACAGGGTAAAAAATTGGGTAGAATCCTGAATGGCAGGTCAAGTATAGAATGCCATTACTTTTTATATTTCTCTCTCCCTACATCTACTTTTAGAAACAGTATCAGAGTATTACAACCACTAGAGGAGTTTCCGTTGCACTGACAGAGTAATATCTGGTCAGTTGATGCAGAAGCCGCACAGGGAAGCATAGATTCAATACTTGCCTATGAGAAAGTTTGCTGTACATGCGCATTGGGTCCCCAATGTTCCCCTGTGAGAAACATTGGATTAGACCACCAAGGCTCCATGATGTCCACGTGAGTGGAGAGCTAGGGAAGCCTCCGCACTAGAACAAGGAGAGTTAAAAATAAAGTTTTTAAATATTTATATCCCAAACGGGGGAGGAAAGTCCTAATCCAAATATAAACAAGGACGGTTTAACGTTAGGAATACAACTTTGTATTCCTAACGTTATAGTTTTCCTTTATAGTTGAATTTCACTTGGAAGTCTGAATTCTCAAAAAAAGTGAGAATTCAAATTTGTCCCATTCTGCCCTAATTGTTTTGACCCCCTCCTGTCTATTTCAAGCTACTGTTCTCAAGTCACCCCTTTCCTGTCACCACCAACTTAGTTTCCTACTAGTATGCCGGTCTCAACTCCTTTGATATCAGTCCTCTTCATCTTACCTCCTTGTATACCAGTCTCCCTTACCATCCCTTCATTGATGTAGCCCCACCCGTCTATGCCAGGGTGCATGCCAGTCTGTATACTCTGTTCCTCTCAGTTCCATGCACGGTAGCTCCCCTATGCTGTCCATTCCATATATCCCAGGGACACTAGGCACTAAAACCATTTCATATCATTGAATTTGCTACAGTGCCCTCACACTATCCCTCGCATTCAGTGTTAAACCATGTTTTAGCACTTTAACACTTGATAAGGGTCCCTGGCCTCCCACAGCCCCATCCCCACTGGAAGTCTGGCTAAAGCCAAGATTACACACTTCCTTCTAACCATACCAATTCATACCAGCAATGAGCACTATGATAGGTTGAATGCTGTCAGCTGACACACTCAGTCAATCATAGCCTTCCATTGCTCAGGCTAATTCCTCCTAATTAGACAAAGCAGCACAGAGGGGATGGGTTGCTGGGGACTCCTAGTTAGATTAAAACAAATAAAAATAGTTATTTTTATTGCAAAATAGTTGTTTTTATGGCACTGTCTTTTATTGCAACTGAAAGACAGTGCCAAGGGACTCCAGACACTATAACCACTCCAAAGGGATGAAACAGTTATGGAACCTACAGATTCCCTTTAAGCTTATTTAATTCTCCTGTTATATTTCCTCTCTTATGCCAACTTTCCTTTTTTGTCATTCTCTCATATATCTCTTTTTTTATCTTTATCAGCTATTTTACTCCCAATATGCCAACTCTGTTCGTGACAACAATCTTGTATTCCCATACACTAAGTTTTTGTCCTCTTCTCAGTTTTAATCCCCATGTTACTCTCATAGCAGTGGCATCCTTCACCACCCACCTATATGTAGAGGTCTAATATATAATGTGTGGTTTCTCGTCTTTTTTTTAACATTTATTTAACTTTAATATATTATGGAAGAAAACCGGGAATGGACGTATGAGCATCTCCTTTCAATGCCAAATATTCAATAGCCTATATTTGAATGCTGTGTACTTTAAACAATAACTAGCCCAGCAACTTGTTCGTTCATTCATTTATTCATTCACATATTCAAGTTCAGATTTCTTCATTTTTATAAGGATTATCAAATTCTTTTATACACCCATTGTTTAAGATATAAATTAATCGGTAATATATCGAGGTAAAAGACACAGAGCATACGCAATTTGTGTGAAATGTGAAAACGAGTTCTACAACCAAGGCTCTGTCTGGAGGAAGGTACGTACATATTTAGAATAAAATGAACATGTGTGAAAGTTGGGGCCTGGGTCAAAGATACGTTAGACAACTGGTTCTGGTATAATGTCAGAGCAGTCTTTTTCCACTGCCCGGCAAATTTTATTGTAGATGTGTCTTAGACTAGAAGCTGCACCTTATTTTAAAAATAGTTTCTGAAATTATACTTGTTTTTTTTCTGTGGTTTAGTAAACTAAAAATAGTCAGTAGTGTACACATCTGTAATTTTCTAGTTAAAAACTCCCACTGGTTCCTGTAATGTCAGATCTAGAGAAAGCTTATTTTGTTTTAACAAAGATCAAGCCCTACAACAAACACAAACATTAGCAATTAAAAAAAAGTTAAGAGAATATAGTAAACAAAAAGAACAGCATACCTTTGTCTACGTGATAAAGATAGCTCTCCTGACTAAGGCCAGCGAGCAGATGCAACACGCTCGTGTAAATACGAACTTTATCATCGCTGTTATCTTCCCAGGTGTAATCTTCAATCACATTTAAAAGTCCCCGAACCAGGAAAAGAACTCCTTGCTCAGGATGATCCTATGCAGAGTATACACAGCACAGCATAACTATGGTTACATTTGTCTCCAGTGTCCTGCAGTGCCCCTCTCTCTCCCACCCCCAATGAGTGACTTTAAAACCCCTTCAGTAACTTACATAAGTCCAGCGCCGATGTCCCTCAGTGCTGGTTCAGGCTCCACCCACGCTCCTCCCCCGCCGACGTCAGCCGGCAGGGGAGACCTAATGCGCATGCGCGGCAATGCCTGTGCGCGCATTAGACCTCCCCATAGGAAAGCATTATTCAATGGTTTCCTATGGGGATTCCGGTGACGCTGAAGGTCCTCATGCCTAGCGTGAGGACGTCCAGCGTCGTTTAAAACACTTTTCGTGTTCTAAGAACACGGAGGTCCCTCTAGTGTCTGATAGACAGCCACTAGAGGAGGACTTAACCCTGCAAGGTAATTATTGCAGTTTATAAAAACTGCAATAGTTAAGCTTTCAGGGTTAAGGGTGATGGAAGTTGACACCCAGACCACTCCAATGGGCAGAAGTGGTCTGGGTGCCTGGAGTGTCCCTTTAATTACATGAACTACAATACAAAAAATTAGGTAGAGGCAAAGTACCTGCCTGCACTAATATTAAAGCAAATAACAAAAAATGAGCAGTGCTGCAGCAGCCCCACACTGTAGTTCCTCCAGTATATAATAGCAACAAAAGGAAAAAAATTGAGTCATGTGCTACTGATATTGAAGTGCACACCCTGGTGCTACCACGTTTTATTGGAAGGACAACGTACAGAATGCAAATGTTTTGGGCTGTAGCCATTTATCAATGCCAATGTACTTCTACAAAACGTGGTAGCACCAGGGTGTGCACTTCAATATCAGTAGCGCATGACTCCATTTTTTTCCTTTCGCTGCTTACATTGACTACAAACACAATACATAAATAAAAAAATAAAGTATTCCGTCTATCAGGTTCTAGAGCAATTGATAAAAAAATATAAAGATTTTTATCTGTGATACAAATTGATATCATGCTTACAGGGACGATGAGTAATGTAGAGAAGAAGTTACTAAGGAATTCCAGAAGATAAGTTTCAGAAGATTTCATCTTTCCATCGATATTAATGGTTTTTGGGACATCTGGGACGAGGCTCACAGCGGCTTTGAAGAAGGCGTCGGCTGCAGACAGACACACATAGAAAACAAAAGGAATGTTGAGAATTTGGTAACGATCACATAGGATGATATGATTCATGGCTTTCAACCAGATGATAATAAAAAAAAAAAGAAAAGAAATAGCGTAGATCAACTTTCAATCTAACGATATGACTTCCTGATAGAACTTCTTTAGCATCAGGATAGAAGGACCAGGTGTTTACAAGAAATAAAACCTGTATTCACCGAGTAGAAGAGCACAGGTATTTACAGCACTTTACTAGAGCCCTTACAGCATATGGTGGTATAGTATAGATCTGAAGTCTAAGATTCAGATATAGCAATCAGCAGAAGCCTATAGCGGAGTTTAAAGAAAACCAAATCCGATATTTTTGCCTAAATTTTGCAATTCAAATTTCATTGCTCTACAGCTCCTTGTGTAAAGGACCGATAAAGTTACCCAGGTCACTTCACCTCAATGAAGTGATCCTGTCATTCTAACCATTCAAGGCAAAACATTGCCGTTTTGTAGAAATAGCAATGAAGTGCTATTGAGTAAAACTCTGTCATGTGATGCGAAAGTCCCATAGGAAGGCATTGATTCAATGCTTTCCATGGGGAAGCATGCATGTGCCCCAGGACCCCAATGCTCCTTTCTGAAGACCATTGGATCGGAGCACACAGGAGGAGGCCATGCTCCATGACTTCACAGGAGGAGGAGAGGTAAGCAGCAACGAGGGAGTGTATAGCTCCCCCCCTTTAATCAATTTATGGCACACATGGGAGACAGAAACACTAAAGCATTCGGAATACAAACCTATATTTCAAATGCTGTAGAGTTTCTTTATTGAATAAAACCCTAAATCCCATCTATAAATGGGTCAAAACAGTAAAGTCAAATAAATAAATATAATCTACATAAAGAAAAATGTAAAAATGTTCTTAAAAATGAGACAAATCATTTTAACAAATACGGAATGATACTGCTTCACTTTTAGAACAAGGAGGGATATCAAATGATTGCTGAATCATCTGTTAGTTTTGTGGGATGAATTATCAATTATTCTTACTTTTGCAAATGTTTTGGTTGTTTGTTTTTTTTCAGCATTATGTTTTGTGTACGGCATTTCATTTGTTACAATTACAGATTTCATTGCACTTATATAGCATTTTCAGAATATTAGTTATTCATTGTTAATGGGACATAATTGTGGACACCCAAAAATCGTCCACAATATCGTCTGAATATACAGAAGAAAGGTGACACTTTCCCCACATCTTTTAAATCACTGATATATTGGAACAGATTTGAGAACACTGTGATAAATGTCTCCGCTGTCTCTGTACAGTGGAATCAAAGTCACTTAGCTGTGACTCAATGGATGGGAAAGATTTCTGATAGCAAACGTTTTATTACATGGACTAAACGACTGGTAATATAGCAGCTGACTCCATTTCAATGTGCTCTCTAATTATGTGATAAACACAACTCATGTGGAAGCCATTAATATTTCATGGAACAAAAATAGACCGAATGTCAAATGATCTAAACATTGCCAGAAAGAAGACTCTCTATATGAACATAATTAGGGAAGAAATTCACTCTTTTGTGTTTTCTAATATATTTATTTTTTACCTTCACAAGGCTGAGCCTTGATTTCATTCTGTTATCCCTGAGACAGAGATAAATTAGGTACATTCTTCATCCTAAACAGGGTTGGTTTTACAGCAGGTATTCTCTGTCAAAGCAAACTAGAACTACAGAACGCACAAAGTCAAATCTGGCTGAAAGTTACATGTCAAACAAATAACTGTTCCCATGGTAGACTGATCTCCTTTCAGAATTTCGCCCCACTTTTTTACAAATTTGGGACCATATACCAAAAAAAAAATAATTAAACACTACCCTCAATTTTCACATTATACACATAAGACTTGTACAGGCTTAGGGAACATATATTTTTTTTTATCTACCGGTATGTCTAAATTGAAAACCTTTTTCTTTAAATCTATAGGCACGCAGACCACTTAATCTCATTGAATTAGCTGGGTGCATTGCCCCTGTATGTTTAACCCAGCAATGTAAAATACTGCAGTTTTTGAGAAACTCCAATAATTACATTGTAGGGTTTACTATTCCAGACGATCACAGAGTTTTACTACGTTAAATGACGTTGGACTTCCTCAAACCATGCATGAAGACATCTAAAGTCTTCAGATTTCCCATAGAAAAACATTGATTTCTTTCTTATGGGGAGCTTTAATGAACGCGCGACTCTTGCTACGCAGATGCATTAGCTCCCCCCATTACTGTGCAGGATGAGGAGAGACCAGGACAGCACCGAGGGAGCTTTTGTGTTGCAAAGAGGTTTCAGGGAAGAATATGATGGACTTCATTCTTTTTCAACCTAGACAACTATACTGGAAGAGTGCAGTCAATGCCAAGAGTTGATCAACAGGAGGAGGGTGTCAACGTTTTAAAGCTCTATAAAATTAAAATCTATTCATTTGCTAGTTTTATGTAAGATGACATTTCATGTTCTTTAATTCAATGGCAAACTACAGATAACATAAGAGGTACACTTTAATGAACTTTAAAATACGTTTCTAGGGGAAACACTAAGCATTCTATTAATTATTAAAGTAGTTATGGTGTAAGTAGATTTAGGGTAACGTGTTTGTGTCAATATGTATTGCACAGTTTAACAAAAAAATTTGGCTCAACTAGAAGCAAAGCAGAGCAGAGGGGATAGGTGGCTTCTAGTAACTGCAGTCTATCACTGCTGTTCACATTTGAACTGATTTATATGGATAATGTATTCAAGAGAAGCACAAAATCTGAACTTTGGGAGCCATGAAACTCCTATCTCAATCAAATTTCCCACTGGATCAGTGTACCATAACTAAGTCAATTAAGTTGTGGTGGTTATGGTTATTACCAGAGCACCATATCACAGTTGCAACTCTACGGCACAGCTCATTTACAGACTGATACATTTGTTGTACTGCATTGATAGATAGATATTTAAGGGATGAACCGATAGGAAATTTAAATTTTTTTAGAGAAAGGTTCTTTTAGCCTGATAATATTTTTTTGTAAATTAGGGTGCCCAAAAGACAGGTGCCCAGAGGTTTTCAAACAACAACTTCCATGAAGCTTTGTCATTCTAAAAGCATTCTAAATGCATGAAAAGCATTATGGGCGTTGTAGTTTGAAGACATTTGGGGATCTACCTTTTGGGCATGCCTGCTGTTAAAAAATTAAGGCAGATGACGACTCATAAAAATATGTAATTTGCAAGAGTTGTTGCCTAGAGGTGCGATGTAAGTATTGTCCCTTTTAGAACAGGGACAAACATGTTCCATAAAGAGTGTATGAAAAGCAATCAGAATAATCCTGTCCTCTCAAGCAACTTTTATTTGAATATAATGAATATGTAGTGATTATTTATCTATTGGGAAAGGAATCAAATACACAAGATCAGAATTGTATTAGTGTGATGAAGAATGGTGTTATGCAACAACAACATAGGTTGGTTTCAGTGGATGTGTCTAAAATCGCTACAGGACAGATCGTTCATCAGCCGAAGAGCACGTCAGAGAAGACAGATTGCATCAGTAAGACAATCAATCACAGAAGTCACTGGGGTTGAAGCAAATAGATCAAAATGTTTGCGTCAGCAGTTAGTAACTAAATAAAATAAATAGCAGGAAAGAAGAGATTAACCCTTGAAGTGCAAAGGTGTGTGTATTATTACATATTTTTAGCATAAAGAAGTATATTAACTACAAGGCAGGACTGTTTTTGTGGTTATTAAAGGGACACTGTAGGCCCTGTAACTGCTTATAGTGTCTGGAGTTCCATGCAGGGCCGGATTAACATAGGGGCTGATGGAGCTGCAGCTCCAGGCCCAGGCCCAGGCCCATGGAATAGGCCCATTTAAAAAAAAAAAAAAATGATTTTTTTTTTTTTTTTTAAACACAGTACTCTTAGGTTTGCCACTTGACTGGTATATTACTGGCACAGCTGGTATTTTAAGCTGCCTGGCCAGTGCCAGTATTGCAGTAATGCCGGCAATACAAATGCACGTAATTTTCTCAGAATAAATGGAAATTACTCAGTCAGTAATTAGGCCCATCATAATTGTCAGCTCCAGGCCCACTGTGCTCTTAATCCGGCCCTGGTTCCATGGCACCATGCTTCCATTCAGTGTTAAACCGACCAAGAGTCCCCAGCACCCCGTCCACTCTGTGCTGCTGGTCTAATGAGGAAGCATTTGCTTGAGCAGCAATGGGCAACTGTGATTGCTTGAGAATGTCAGCTGACCACTTTCAGCCTATCGCAGTGACCATTCAGGTATGAATTGGTATGGATAAAAGGAAATGTTTAATGTGTGCCTTAGCTATGCCTCCAGTGGAAGTAGGGCTGTGGGAAGGACCACTGTGGGCACTAACACAACTTAGTGCATTTGACAGGTTTTGGTCTCACATTCTTGCTCTATTTGTTTCATCAATTGTTCAAATCTGTCTAGTTTTTATAAATAAATTTAAAAAAAAGCTATCTGCAGCATAAAACCGCCTCCCTAGCTTTATGCACTGTGACTATTTTTGTTCAGAATCAATGTTCCTTTATTAAGTTCTGCCTTTGTCTGGTAAAGAATCCCGTTACCTGAAGAGACCTATTTAATAGACTTAACAGATACTTTGCTCAATTCTGTTTTGTGGGTTTTTCATATCTTATTTGGTGGGTAACAATAAGACACCTATTTATTTATTTGACTTGGTGGTGGCAGCTTTTGATACAAATGTTAGGAGTGCGTGGTGTTAAAGGGACACTATAGGAACCCAGACCAGTTCAGTTAATTGAAGTGGTCTGGGTGCATATGCACAGGTCCCTTAACCCAGCAAAGATAATTATTGCAGTTATTAATTAAAGGGACACTCCAGGCACCCAGACCACTTCTGCCCATTGGAGTGGTCTGGGTGCCAACTCCCACTACTCCTAACACTGCAAGTGTAATTATTGCAGTTTTCTATAAACTGCAATAATTACCTTGCAGGGGTAACTCCACCTCTAGTGGCTGTCTACTAGACAGCCACTAGAGGGCACTTCCTGGTTCCTAGCACAGGAAACCTGTGCTAGAGCGTCGCTGGACGTCCTCACGCTGTGTGAGGATCTCCAGCGTCGCTCATTTCCCCATAGGAAAGCATTGAAATTATTTTTCAATGCTTTCCTATGGGGAGACGTAATGCGCATGCCGGTGGGCGGGATCAGTCTTTAACTGCAATAATTACCCTTACGGGTTAACTCCATCTCTAGAGGCTGTCTACCACCTTAGGTTGCCTAACTGACGCTGGACGTCCTCACGATATGCATGAGGACATCCAGCATCACCTGAATCCCCATAGGAAAGCATTGTGGTTTCAAACCCCTTCTCCACCACGGGAGGGACGGGGGTACTATTGGGCACTTTATTTCTGGCACTATAGTTTCCCTTTAACCCCTTAAGGACCAAACTTCTGGAATAAAAGGGAATCATGACATGTCACACATGTCATGTGTCCTTAAGGGGTTAAGATGGATTATTTTTTTAATCATTATATTCGGTCTAGTGCAGACAAATAGCGCCCTTGTTTTTTTGTTTTTTTTTTAAAATCCCTTTCATCCCCCATACCCAAATTGCAGGCACGCTTGGAGTAGTGTGGTCGTGACAGGTTTAACTCTAGACTGTAAGCTTGTTTGAGCAGGGTCCTTCTCTACCAATCGCTCCTGTGTCATTGTGTAATTGTCTCATTTATTGTAAAATTTCCCCCCTTTCATAATATTGTAAAGTGCTGTGGAATTAGTTGGCGCTATATAAATACCAGTAATAATAACTCCCGATTAAGCTCTGTAGGCAAAAAAAAAAAAAATCCCTTGTCATAATATACAGTCATTTGCTGGAGACCTATGCAGAATCCTTGGCTTTCTATAGAGGAAACTCACTTTATTTGGCACGTCGCCGTTATTAATAATCTTCTGATCCTAAACATACGTCAGTCAAAAAAATAAATAAATATATAGAGCGAGTGCCATAAAACAGATCTCTAACACCCATAGCAACAACAGCTGGTTTCTAACTGCTTTAGCCGAGGTCTGATATCAGCGTATTAGACTAATCTGAAAGGGATATCCAAAGATCACATACTCCGCACATAAGCTCATGGGCATAATATACAAACACACATATAAATAAACATATAAATAAAACCCATATAGATTTAAAAAAAAAAAAAACACAATTAGCCAATTTTCTTTGCAATAAAGGCAGTAGAGCTGCATTAAACAACTTATCGCACGTAGCTGTCTGTTGAATATGAGGAGCCTCTTCTAACCTTTGGTGGGGGGTGGGCACAGAAGCAGTATTGGAACCCAGTTTTGGGATCCACTACTTCACATCTAGAACAAAGTGTTAGATGCTTTCTAACATGCTTTCTCTACTACAAACATTAAAGGAAGATGGTCAAACAGAAGATTCGAAGTCCATGCCCACTTGCCCCTGGGCACCAAAATTACACATTTGGATTTGCGTAAATAAATTTAGAAATATTACTATCGGACACTGCAGTTATAGATATTGTTTTATGATTTATAATAACCGTTAACAAGAGGCTTCCACTGCAAAAACAAAATCATGAGGTGATTTTTGCCATCTGATAGCAGACACTGTAAAAGGCAAACATTGTCATGTGGTGTGCAAGTTTATTATAAATACGCACCACCTGACTTTGCAGTTTTGTTTTGTTCCCGTAGAATGCACGGTAAAACAGCACTGCTTTGCTATAAAATTCTTTTGTCCTCCCTGCCTCGACATAATGGTCAGAACAAAGAATCCTGCAATTGAGCATTCTAATTCCAAACCCAGAATCAGCTCCCTGTGTCAGCTCATTTATACCAGGCACGAGAACCTACTGGGCCGAATACCGTGCACAGCCAATCTACAAGGAAATGCTATATACACATATATAAAACATCTCGATTATGGGAAGAGTTCATTTTTGAAAAACAGAAATTCACTTTGGCATCTAAAATCTAGTAATTTATGGAGAGGTGAATGTGGAAGACACAGTTGAGTGAAGATCTTGGCCCTTTACAAAATTGTCTCTCCAGTGACAGTTATAATAATGCCACATCTAATACAAACCATTTTGCGGTCCCTAACAATTCAAATATTCTGAAGAAAGTCCGAAATGATCTTAACAGTAGATAGTACTTTTAAGGCTACCAATGCCATTTGTTGACATATTTCAAAGCCTTTCAGAGGGTCATTTAAAAAACAACTGAATCAGATATTTCTAGCCAACTCCATCAAGGTTCAAACAGAATTTGTTTACGTCTATACATACTGTGATGTTGAAGGCAGCAAACTTATTATTTACTCCTTTTAATTAGAAAGCATCACTGAGAAACTGAAAATGATCACACAATTTCATGGTAGCCACCCATTCCCAGGACAAACATGAAAACAATCCTTCCTGGTAAAATATTGGTATAAATAAATAAATTGATTCCCTGGGAAGTACTTCATTTCTGACCAATCGCACCATGCCCAGTATTCTCAGTGATATGAGCCTTTATGTCAATGCAAACAGACTATCCATTTTCTTATAAATCAAGTTTTTGTTGGTATAATTACATTATAGGGACACTACAAATCACCAGAACCACTACAGCTTAATTGACAGTCACTCAGACGGCCTCTAGAGGTGCTTCCAAGTCCAGTGCTGCACAGTGTGCAGCACTGGCGTTCAGCGTCTCCACCGTCTGCATGGAGACACTGAACGTTCCCCATAGAGATGCATTGATTCAATGTAACCCTAGTGCTAAGTGCTGATTGGCGCAGCTCTGCGTTTTGCCGTGCATGCGCCGTAGCCTATAGGAAAGCACTGGATTGGGTGAGATCATCAAAATTGATGAGCTAAACCATGGAGGCAGAGCCAATCACAGAGAGACTAGCGTGACAAGGGAGAAAAGGTGAGTAAAATCATCTTTTCAAAGCAATCTAAGGGGGAGCCGTTAACCTAAACAGCTACTTCAGCACTATAATGTCAGAAACACGTTTGTGTTTCTGACACTATAGTGCTCCTTTAATAATGCTATTTTCTGTATTGCAAGATGGCTCTCGGATTGTGTTTGATGGAAGAAAGGGGAACTTGGCATAGGCTTATTTAAAAAACTAAAGGTAATATTGGGTTAGAATAGAATGCCAGCAGCAGCAAATCAATCATTATCTTGTGATTGTAGGGTCTCATGCTTCACTGCCAAAGCAACAGCTGTAATGGTTTCACCATAGACGTCTTCATCAATTAAAACCAAGAGCTAAAGCTAAAATGTTCTTTATTTTGGTTAAGAGATAGCTGTAGGGCAGGGCTTTAACCTAAAAATAGTGTTTTAAATTTTAAAAAGTAATTGTTACAGACATAGAGCATTCACTGCATTAGATGTTAAAGGAACACTATAGCATTAGTAATACAGATGTGTATTCCTGGCAGTATAGTGTCCTTTTGGCCCAGCCCCCACCTGTAGTAAGTATATAAAATATATATATATATTTATTTTATTTACCTTTGCTCCCTCAATCCCAGGCAGCCAAAGTCCAGTCTACAATGATATGGGGGAGGCGGAGTTATGATTCTGCTTTGTGCCATACCAGTTCATACCAGGGATTGAGGTAGAGGCTGGCTGATAGTGTTCAGCCCACTGCCCTTTGTACGACATAAAGGTGAGCTTAGCTCCACCTCGGCCATATCATCATGGATCATCATCATCATCAGGCTGCTGTGGACCAATAATCTTATGTGGTTTAGACTTCATACTTCAAATACATATCAGTGGTTATGATTCCTACAGTGTTCATTTAATATTATTTCTTACAAAATCTGTATTTGCATAGCTCATCAGTACTGAAGGTTCAGGTATGCTCCACTGATGGTCCCTGAGAAGCAATAAGATGCAAAGAATAAAACTGTATAAAAGTCATCTGGAAGACACTCACCTTGTGAAAGACACTGGTTTGCTAGAGCCACTTGGCCGGAATGAAGGTACAGATTCAGCCGTGTGAAGATACTGGTCAGTGATGGAATAGTGATAAAGCAGAAGGCAACGCAAGCCTACATCAATGGAAATACAATTACCAAGATATGAGTTATACAAAGCACTGACACCTCTCTACTGTATTACGGTATAAAATGAAACTTAGTAATTGGACAGTCAATTAAATGTATACAAAAACATGCCTTGTTAGAAGTAAAAATGTTGGCCTAACCCTGAAATATTGGAATGTCCTAGCTGCTAGGTTTTAGATAGTTTGATCTTTAAAAACTTTGTGACATACTTCCCCTACAAAAAAAAAAAGCATTTCTAAAAAATATTATTGATATGATGAAACATAATAGGATATGCCTCCCAGCCCTACCACCAATGATAAATAAGAAAATAAAATAGATGAAAGCGAGAACAAAAAAAGGTTTTTGTTTCTTGCACAAGAACAGTAAGGTTTCGAGAGGAGACCTTGAGGAACATGGTTTGTTACATGATTTGGCCTTTTTTAAATGAAATAGAATGACTGGGATACAGTAAACGCGTGGTTTGGTTTCGATGTGTAAGACATTAAGACAACTACATAAAACCGAAGTGTCACTTTGCTAGGTGTCTAAAGTGCAAACACATCTTCTACAAAAGGATCACCATTTGCTCTAAGCTTTTTAAAAAAAAAAAACAAAAACATATAAATCAATATGCTTGTTTTCACCAAACCACATTAGAATCAGCCAGTTTGAGGGGCGGAGCTTGACCGCCGAGCCGTGCGGACGCAGCTGAAATGGGCTCCTGCCGAGCGGGCACAACCCAGGGCAAAAACGCCGACCATTTCACCCAAAGCCATTCAGGGGTGCGCCACCCACGTAGGGGGTGCCCCCCGGAATCCAGTGATACCACTCTGGGACCCGTAGAGGCTGGGAATGCAGATACACAAATGCGGCCTACTGAGGCTGAAACCGGGGAGAGACGGGCGCTCTCTCCGAAGCAAAAGCCACAAAGCGACTTCTCTGCAACCAACCCCCCCCCCCCCTTTGGACCGGCGGGGGATATCCCGGTCCACAATGGCAGCAAGCAGGCAACCCAGACACAAGCCAAAACGGGGAAACTGTCCCACAGAGCAAACCCACAATGGCAGCCCGGCGCAAACAGGGAAGGCAGAGCACACGTACCCAGCAACCCATGTCACCTTTGGAGACATTTGACCACCTCTGCGCAAAATTCAGGTATGCCCTGCAGAAGAGGGGAGCTACCTATCGTCAAGCCGAGAGAATGGTGACCTCGTGGATACGGCCCGCAGCACGACGGAGCTACTATAAGCAGACGCCACGAGGCTCCAAAATGGCCGCCCGATTGCGCAGGTACAAGCGGGCCCAGAGACGGAAAATGGCGGAAAGCCTATCGGGTGCAACCCCCTACCCGCAACGGACACCACCGCTGCAAACAGGCCAGTCACCTGATCAAAACCATGGCGTACAGCACAGCTTACACCGACCCCATGCACATATCAAGACGACCCGAGCGACTGTGCAGATGGCGCCACTAAACACCGCCGGAGCCGACTACCGACACAACGTTAGCAAGCTAAGGGGCGACAAGGGAGAGACCCAGAATGAAAAAGCCCAGCTCTTACCGGCAATAGGCATCGGCTGAAGCACCCAACACGCTGCCCCCCACAGGTATTCTTAGCCTGGACAGTTTCATGCTAGCATATCAGCGAAGCACCCAGACTCTGATGCCCAGGGCATATAAGGGAGACTACTATCAGCACTAATCTGTGCTCCTCAGGACTTTTGTGACTACATTTGTTCCCAGCGGTTTTGCCTTAAATAATGTTTGGCTCTACCCCAGGCCGCCCATGGTTGGAATGCAAGAACCCTTTTGATCAGAGGATGTTACAATCTTGTTTTGTATAAAAAGTCCTATCTGGACCTAGCTTAACCTGCAGTTACATATAGTGCCACATGCCCAAACACTACATTAGATATGTGACATCGTATAGGTCAGCCTCATAACAATTAACTCATTAACTGTTTGACGCTAGGATGCAGATGCATGCCATGTTTTCCCCCTTTGTCACTCCTCTGTTTTCGACCTTATGACAGGTCCTTCCTACTATCTGTACAAGCGAGAACCTACACCGTTATATATTGTCTTTCCTAATATAAACATGTACCTATTTAGCAAACGCCAAGATGAATAATGCCATGTTTAACTATCTATACAAGCCAGAACCTACACCGTTATATATTGTCTTTCCTAATATTCACATGTACCTATTTAGTAAACGCCAAGACGAATAATGCTATGTTTAACTATCTATACAAGCGGGAACATACGCCGTTATATATTGTCTTTCCTAATAGTAACATATACCTATTTAGCAAACGCCACGACGAATAATACTATGTTTAACTGTCTATACAAGCGAGAACCCACACCGTTATATATTGTCTTTCCTACTATTAACATATACCTAATTAGCAAATGCCAAGACGATTCATGCTATGTTTAACAAAGTTTCAAAAAAAAAAATATGTGCTCTTACCTCAATGCCACATATGTATAAACCTGTGAACTTACTGTGATTATGTTTGCTGTTGTGGCTACGTACATCATTTTGTCAAACCATGCACGACAAAAATAAAGAATTCAAAAAAAAAAAAGAATCAGCCAGTTTGAGATCAATGGTAAAAGAAAGTATATGAGGGTCACCGCATTTAAAAAAAAACTGAAAACAAACACATTGTTAGAGGAAACGCTAGGGAATAACCCTACAGCAGTGAAAGTCCCAGGAACAGCTCTTAAAGAAGAAATATTCTAGCCATGAAGGTTATGGAAGGATAATGTTTTACCATGTGTATTATTTGACAGACAGAGAGACAGGCAGATTAAATGGATTTCTTGAATGGTTAGATAAGTTTATTTTATATGGTTGTGGTGGAAAGTATACTTCAGACGTTTTAAAAATTGTAACACAAGAGAGAGGTGGACCCACATAGCACTCACCCTAACAAAGGAAGCGGTCTTCCTTGAATGATTTCCTTTCATAACTTTCTTGGTTTCCATGGCCAGAAGATTCACACTCTAAAAATTTGAAGAAACAGAGAACCCATGAGAACTTCCGTTTGCTGCCTGGGAGTTTACTGGACCAAGAGATTTAGATACAGGAACAAATTGGTCTATCTTGAATCTGCCCGAGGAATTTGCTGAGCAGTTCTTGCTTTACCTAAATTCTCAGATTTTAATCAGCAAACCATCTTACAAGTTCAGAGGTTTAACTCAGCGGGGCAGTGGGCTCGTATTAATGTTCGAGGTGCTGAACTGCTGAGTTAAAACTCCAGAGTGGATTTGAAATACAACATATATTAGCTTGCGCTTACAGTTTGAAGAATCCACCCATTTAGGTTATTATGTACTTCAAGCTACATCTTGCTAATCAAAGTACGCAAATACATTAGATATTTCCGGTCTACAAGATTTTGACCATGAACATAAACATTACAACAGTTCTTAATTTTCTGGTTCAGTGTAATCACGTCAAAATAGTTTATTCAATTAATAAGTCTATTTACTATAACCCTCCCCATCAGACAGTCTTTTTTTCCCTTTCCCTCAGAGCAGTTTGGAATGAATCTATTTAAACAGGCCTAGATTTTTCTTTTATGCTCACCAGGCCAATATTATTGTAAGCCCAACCAGGGTTCAGTCTCTGATCCCTGAAGACCTAACAGCACCACGGATGTAAGAGTCGCCTACCTGGGTACCTCCTTTAGTGACTGGGGTTCTGACCTAACTCTCTCCCCCTGAAGGTCCATTGGATACACGTGGCCAAGCAAGGGCTTAACCTCTTTCCCTAAAGACCCAATAAATAGCATTTATATAACGTGATTACCTGGGTATTTTATGTATACAACCAGGTTTAATTATTTAAACCTAACCCCACTGGTGATGATGAATGGCACATGGAGTACAGATGGAAGCCTATAGTTTAACCAGCTTAGGCTGTCAGTTGTTAAAATCCACATTTGCTGCTGAAATACAGGCGTGCAGCAGGTCATCTGTCTCCATGGCAGTTTAGAATGTTTTCCAACTCAGGTAAGTACATTAGTAAGTTAGATTAAAGACTAGTATATGTACTTGGGTTTCTGTTCTTTCAGTTCCTCCCTGGTGATTACATTTGGGCTTCTTTTAGCCAATCGGTCACATTTAGGAGGTTTTCGTGAGCATTTAGGCAAGTTTAATGATGCCTTTTGCAAAAGACTGCTGATAATGGTTCTCCTGGCTGTATATAAAGTCTGACTAAATACCACAGTCCTGAACACAGAGAAGTAAGACATTCCCTGGGTGACTGATTAAAGCCCACTGCATAACATGTTCCACACAGACACTTGTTCCTATCAAGGCATGTGGCATTTATTGATGATACGTGTGCATTTTAGCACATAAGCCAGCTACTTCTAGAAAACAGAAGGTAATAGATTGTTTGGATCTTTTTTCATATCTAAATCAGCATGTGAGACCAAGATCACCTCTCTGTATGTGCTGGTGTGAAGACATGGCGTCAGTATATGTGACTGATATTATCTCCGTATATGAGCTGGTGTGAAACCCTGCATCAATAGAACTCCATTAAATGTTCTATGTATGAGTTACTGTGAGGACATCTCAGTGTGAGTGTCCACTATATGCAATATACGAGTTGGTCTTAAGACACAGGTCAAGTACGTAAGCTCTATGTATGAGTTACTGTGAGCACATAGATTCAGTATATGTATTCACTATATGCTTTAAGTATGAGTTACTGTGAGGACACAGTCTCTGTATATGTGTCCACTATATGCTCTATGTATTGGTTAGTTAGCTCTATGTGAAGACACAGCCACAGTATATGTGAATGATATAAACACACAGCCTCAATATAGGAGTCCAATATATATGTATATGTGTATGAGCTGTGGTTAAGTATATAAGTCTAACACAAGCTCTGTGTATGGGTTGCTGTTAGTCACAAATAAAACTAATATTGAACTAATACAATTTCACATTCTCTGTATTCCAATTAGATCCGCCATCTTAACTACTTCAGATAATTTTCATAACTTGTTCATTTCCTGTGGTGGAATGTGATTGGCCTTTTCTGGGAGGATGAGATTGGAAAATGGATGGGCCTGGTGAGCATCAAGTAAAATATTGGCCTTCTAAATCAGGTCCTTCTTAACTACTGTGAAGGACAGGGAAATGACGGCATGATAGGGAGTGGGCAGTGCTATTTATATTAATTTCATAGTTCAGGTTCCTGTCCTTTGTGATGTGAGGGGAGGAACGACTGATAAGTCAAAGCTGCCATGGTTTCATCTGGAAATTACTTTTGCCTGACATGTCGTCAAAATGTGGCTTGCAGAGGGAAAACATTTAAACTGAAAAGCCTTGAACGTAATGAATTACACTGAAAGTAAAACAAATTAAAGATGGTATACAGTGACACAGTTAATTATACTAAAAGCCATGCCGGCAGACGAGGTTAACTTTACATCATTTTCAACAACAAAAAATTTAAAGGATAAAATTATATAAACTGGATAATGTCAGCAGTGACGCACATTCACAAGGGAAAAAAAATACATTTATTATCTTAGATAGTACATATTTCTCTGAATAAGTAAATTGGCTGTTGAACAGACCAATACTGTGGGGAATGTAACAATAACTCACATGAATTAATTGAACCAGGACAGGCTCCAAATTACAGAACATTGATCGGGCCTCCACGTAAAAACTAAGCTGCTGTTCAAAATCCCGCCCAAACGAGACCTTGAGATAGGACAGAAAAAGAACGCAATTAGGCAGTCATGTCTTGTATTGTTGAGAAGATAATGAAACAAAACATATATATATATATATATATATATATATATATATATATATATATATATATATATATATATATATATATATAATAAACCAATTAATGGTCAAGTTCAACATTGTTCATGCAATACGTTTGTGTCTAAGACTGACAAATCAGTGAGTTGGTTTGGGCGTAGTAATTCATGTCAGTCATAATGGCTTAAGTTTGTTCCAAGAATGACTGCATCTTAAACAACCTCACTGAAAAAAAAGTGCCAAATGATTAACGTTTTATATAATTTTATATAATATTGTGATCCCAGAGCTCTAAAACCTCCGAGGGATAGGCACAAGACTGGACAGGAGACATATCTCTATATAATCACATTTACGTTTGCTTTCTCAAAATGAAATCACATCCAGGAAGATGGGAGAGACCCATTTTAAAGCACCATTGGACCCCATTTATTATTATTTTTTTTTAATTGCAAGATGAACTACAGATTTATATAATAATAATGTTAAACATATGCCAAGTCTAAAAAAAGCAAATGTTATTTTTGGTACACCACGCCATCTACTGACTTGTTTTTGAACTGCAGCTTTTCATAAAAAGTAATTCACTACAAAAATATAGTTAAACTAGCTTTCCTTCCTTTTCATCAAAGAGACATGAATTTTAAAATATCTGTAGATTTGTTGACAAACTAAACATCCAACTGTTGGTACCAGTGCCTATAAAATATCATATGCTGGTCTACCACATAATATGGTTGCAGTGTAAGGCCAATTTCTGGTAGAATAGGAACATACATCATACATACATATATATTGTTATCTACATAACAATATAGACATTCCTGCAGTTGTGATGGGCGCTCGCATGCACTTGGAGTACCGCACTACATGGGTTAAACTAATTTACACGCTGAGTCCGCACGGCATATAAAATAAATAAATAAAAGCAGTTTATGCAAATATCTCACACGCCACAGGTCCTTTTAAACCGTATAGATGTTAAACACATGAAATATGTTAACGAGATCAACAATTTTTCCAACAGTAGTACTGTGTGAAATTAGAGGAATTAAAAAAAAAAAAAAAAAAAAAGGGGAAAGGGTTCACCATTCGAATGAATCCGTTGATGAGCTGAGACAGTATTCTCTTTTCATCCTCAAGAGTCAGTGCACTGCGTGGACAAACAGAGTCTATATAAACATTTCCAGTTCCATACAGCATGCGACAGTGTAAATAGAAGAACAATCTTTTGGCAAGACCCGACAACCCTGGTTAACTTAGGAACTGAATATGTTTGTGAACTATATTGTTATTGATGCTCAGGGAGGTCTTTCGAGAAACATTTATGTGGGGTAACTAGCAGCTTCTTGATCCTTGGAGAGATCTGTCATTCTGGGGTCAAGAAGGATTTTGTCCCCCAAGTTTGCTGCAAAATTGGAAAGCGCTTCAAACTGGGGTTTTGGGGGGTTTTTTTTTTTGCCTTTTTTAAGACCAACAGCAAAAACAGAAGTGAGAAAGGCTGAACTTGAAGGATGCAGGTCTCTTTTCAGTTATGTAACTTTGTAACTATCATGGTTAATGTAACTACATGGGGCTACTCTTTCTGACAACAGGTAAATGCAGCAGGATACAGAGAATATGATCAGCAATTTGTCATTTGTAATTTTATAAAAATGACAAACAAAATGTTGGCAATGTAGAAATCAGAATAGGAATAAAAATAGGTGATGTCCCCAATGTACAATATCAGAAATGCTGAGAACATGTAATATTGATGGTTCTGGGCAATTCTTAGTTCTAGTCACGCTTATGTAACAAGAAAAGAATTGTGCAAGTAGCAGTATACAATGCATGGATACAAAAAAACCTCTCTATACTAGAATCCAAAAACCTGGTAGGATTTGGACATAGCGCAAAATATATAAAGGAGAATATAGGTTTGAACCCTTTTGCTTGCCCGTTCCTGCAAGAAAGAAAATAAATCATAAAAAGTACAACAAGCCCTGTATGTGACTCAGAAATCATATAGTCCATTAACATCTGGAAGTGTTGTGTAAAAGCCAGCAGAGGCAGTCAATGGTTAACTAAGAGCAGTAGCGCATGCTTACTAATTAAATATTAATGACAAAAGGAGACCCAGAGGTGTGCACAATTTCCCCTCAATTATAAACTTAATAAACAAGGCACAAAATAACACATTTTCCCTTTAGTAATACGCTGGCCTACACAAAGGCGATCAGTTTTAAGAGTTTGTTTCCCTTTAATCTAATAAGCTAACCTAAAGTAAGACAAGAAGTGTGTTACGGGCCTAATGAAACAAAATAGGAGTACAGTTTGGTCATGCATGAGCCTAGGCACACGCTTATGGAGAGGACCAGACAAGAGTGATAACAGCCAAAAGAAAAACCATGTCAGAGACTTACTTTACAGAGTCGTGCATGGTTTTACAAACGTGAAGGAGAGCATTGAGAATAACGGGGTCCTTCGTTACTTCTTGTTGGTGCCTAATGAAGCAAATAGAAGAAGTTGACTAGCAATTAATCTTATATATGCACTTTTTATATAATCAGTTGGTGTTTACAAAAAGAAAAAAAGAAATATATAAAAGTATTGTTACTAGTAGACAAAGTGGTGAAATGTGACCTCATAACATTGAATCAAGAAATGTCACTCACTAGAGTAAAAGTTACTGCCCAACGAAATCACCATCTGTGTCCTGTCTGTCACTCGACTTATCTCTCAGCTTAAAGCCGAGGGATGTTTCGATATGTGTCCCCTGATGCCCCCAGCCATTTTGAGACTGGAACTGGCTTTACTTAACATTACTAACAGATCGCCGGTCCCTCCGGGTCTTCTTCCTTGGTGCCACCATCTTTAATTTTCTAAGATGGTGGCAGACGGATGTCAGTCATTGACCATAGTTGAGCATGCGCGAGAGTCAGCCTTGAGAGCACTGACGCACTGCAACAGGACATGATGAGGCACTGGAGGGATGCGCGTACTAGAATGAGGGACCAATGACAAAGTTCACAAAGGCAATGGAGCTTGAATACAGATTCACCCTTTTTTTAGACCTGTTAGTTCTACATAACGAAAAGTAGTCCCTACTTTTCCTTATACTGTATATAACTTTGAATATACACTTTTTTGGTTTGTTTTTTGAATAGGAAAAATATTTTTAAAAAATAAAAATGTACAGATCAGGTTTGAGATAATATCCATTTCATGAACCCCTTTTCTGTAACGGAGAACAATAACAATGCAACAAAAGATAATAGCCAACACACTCACCTAATAAATGCTTCCATTATCCGCTTGCAAACCTCAACTCTAACACTCTCTTTCTGGAACATGTCCAAAAACGGAAGGAATTTCTCCTGGAACACGAGCAAAACATGAATTTTTTTAACTTTTATAAATGACACTTTCGGAGAGAAAAAAAAAATAAATAAATGTTAAAAATGAAAACCATACTTACCACAGAGAAAAGGATGGAGAAATCATGAAAGTGAGAAATGACTTTAGTGATTACTGACTGTAGCTGTAAAAAGAAAAGGAAAATAAATAGTGACGTGTTGTCGCTGGAGAATAGACGGAAGCACATGGAAGTTAGCAGATTACGGCTTTAATTGGTGGCTTTCACACATTCATCCTTTATGTATATATAATAATCAGCGTATGGAATGTTTAAATCTTCATTTTATTCTATTAACGCCCCATAAGATAGCCTTGGGTTACAGTCCACCGTGGAACTTATATCCCAATAAAAAAAATTATGCTTCTGCCAGCGTTAGTTTTCCCTGTGATTCCAGCCATTTTAGAAATAATAAAATATATATATATATTAAACAAGGTGATCAATCCTTGTGTGGCTTTAGATCTTTGTTCACTTTCATTAATGAGTTTAAACTTATTTTTTTTGTCCTCTTGATTTATTTTTTTTGGAGAGGTAAAGAATTGCCTTTGGAAAACACAAGAGTGTTCCAGGTTTCATGTTCACAGCGAGTGTGACTCTCAAGTCAAAGATATAAAAAGCATGTAGAGATTTTCTCTCTAAAATCGGGCTTTAATATAAAACTTTTCTTGTTACCCAGCATGTACATCACTGACTACATGTCTACAAGCGCTGTGATCAAAACACTCTGGAACTATGAAAGGTCAGGCAAGCCAGCGCAAGTCACAAAACTGCAAAACCAGCAATGAAAAAGCTCAGACAAAAGTTTCACGGGGTGATGTCTGCCTTGACACCGTGCTAAGAAGGTAAATATGTATTGTATGTAACTAAACTGCATTGATCTCCCCAGTAAACTCTTTACTGGGGTAAGTGATAAGGAGTTGTTAGTATTCCAGTTGCAGTTACTCAGGGTCTCAGGTTGGTTCCTCACTGAGGTCAACCCGGACTTTGATCTTCCATCAGAAAGTAAAAAAGAGCTCCCAAAAAACAAGGACCTTTAATTTGCGTTATAATCGTAATAATAGAATATACTTTTATATTGTACCAATAGTCAATGGTATTTTCAGAGCTCTGTTCTTGGTCATTCTCAAGAGTCGTACGGCTATGTTTTACTACGCAGAACAATGGAATTAAAACTGGGGTACGAACAATGCTTCAATGATTACCTGTGGGTATGCATTTTCAAATGCTCGGTCAGGAGTCATATGTTTGATGACATCAGACAGTATAGTATTCACCTCCCGCTTCTGCAAAGTAAACAACACAGATTAAAAATAGGCAGGGGGAGTGCTGGGACATCACTAAGAGCTTCAGAGGGACCAATGTGTAGGTCTAAGGACATTATCTTCTATGAAAGAGGTCCATGGGTGAGGATTACGAAAAAGACAAGCGCAAAATTAGAGTATTTAGAGTTCCACCCCTTTCAATTGCTGTGACAATGATCTCAATTACAAAATGTAGTTTAGTTGTGTACACAGTTACAATATCCAACACTTACTGTGAAATGTCTGCATGTATACTCCACCCACACTTCTGCACAATTAATGTAATCCTAAACAAACAACATAAGGAAAGCTTTAGGTGAAAAAAAAAAAGTTATGGTAGAACAGTAGATTCCGCAGAGAGAATAAAACACACAGAAGAAGTACAATTTACAACACAGTACACAACCAATCATGGATGTGAAATGTGACTTCAGAAACACACTTAGAAATGGAATTTAGCCAGGTAAAGGAGACAACCATTTCAAAAAGGCCTCTCTTTTTTTGGAGTTTTATCTGACTTTGAAAACTTAACTGTTAAAGAAAAATTTTAAGTACCATAACCATAATATATGTGTAATTTTAACGGTGCTTCTAATTTACAGTCAATCCATACATTTATCAATCCAGTGATAACGGTTCACGTTTGAAGATTTAACCTTGCATATAATGTGCCCTTCTCACATCTCAGTGTTCTAAGTAGAATCGAGCACAAGAGATAACGAAATATATTTTTATTCGGGTAGAGCCACAAAACAACTTTTTAACTTCATAGTGGAGTTTATATCAAGTTACTTGAATAGTTGAAATGTTGTTTTTTGGTTTTGCTCTATTAAAAATGTATTTCCATGTCTTGTATGCCCGGATTCTAAATTAGAGCATGGTTATTTGGAAATGTGTACCGGTCCCAGTCTCTGGAGCACCAAAGGGTGGTCTCTTTCTGTGTGCAGGTCCCTAAGGTTTTGTTTTGTACTTCTCAAATGTTACTTTTTGTGACACAACTCAAAATTTTACAAATTTGGCTTTTCATCTTCTTTTGGACAAACAGCAAACGTGGTTTTGTTTATACATTGTGGGTAAATACTATAACCACTGCTTCCACCAAGAGTAGAGGGAGCTGGCAGCGCTGAGCTAATTTCTGTGTTTTTATAAACAGAGCTGTTTGAAAGGTTTGCTGGACATGAGGCTTTTTCTAATCTAGATTTCTATAGAACTATACAAATCATCCTCAGTACAATGCACAGACGCCACTATGCAGACACAGAGTAGTCACAAATATCTGTTTTCATGTGTTTCTAATCATTTCAAACCGATTAGAATATAAATATAAAAGGATATATATATATATATATATATATATATATATATATATATATATATATATATATATATATATATACACACACACACACACTGCTATAGTTTTATAGAATTTTATGTAAAAGAAGCATAGGGATCTAAAAGAATGATGTTTACCGACTTTGTTCAAATTGTATTTGCAGACAGAAAAATACCATAAAATAAAAACCAAGGTTAAATACACAGTGTGAGCACACATCCCATGCATTGTCTTGGGTCACCAGTTTATTATGTTTTGGACTAATAACAGAGCTATACAAGGGCTTTTAAACATGGAGCAGAGAGACAAGAAACCAACAGCCACTGGTATTTCCATAGTAAACAAAATATATAGCAATAGAAATCAATTTATAAAACAAATACCTGAGGGTTTCTTAACTTGGTGATCACCTTCCAGGCTTCGTTTAAAATCTGGAGTCTGTCATTCTCAGGCGGATCAGCCAGAGCTACGTTTAATCCCAGAGAACGGAACAGTAGATGCTAATAGGAATATAATAAGAACATTAACCTCTATCTATTTTTATGGTCTTAATCCCAAACATTAATTCTGGCAGAATTGAAAGCACCAATATATTAAGAACACTTTAATTATCCAAATAATGTATGTAGTAAAAGCAATTACGTCCTTGTTCTTCCTTGGATCCCATAACCCTAAGTCTTCTTGGCTGATTGTGTAGAGGTTGTCCCTTTTCTCCTCTACTCTTTATGTAACATAATCACTTAACTACAATCAAACCACTCAAATGCCAAAAATGCTATAGTAAATACATCTGTGTTGACCAACTCAGTTCTCTGGCATTTGGTTGACGAGATTCCTTTAAATTCCAGTGTATTCACCATCAATTTCTGGGAGTGGTAGTTCAGCAGTAAGCTTTCTGCAGCAGAGAGCTGGAAAATGAACTGCAACTCACAGAAACCCTTGCTATGTCCATCAAGCACCGCTTTTGGGCAAAGCTCAGTAGAAAGTACAGTAAATGTCAGTCCCTTCCTGGTGTGGGGAGAGCTCATTTTAGAAATCTGAACATGACATTCAAATGTGGTTCATGTTTTATTTCTTTGAATTTATTACTATTAAGTAGCAAAACCCACCAGGGGAGTCTTTAAGGTATAGCTTTCACAACAAGCATGCAAGGTAAAAAGGATAGTGTGGGATATGTCCAGAAGGTGTTGGCATTTTATTTATATTTTTAATTAAATGTGATCTACAAAACTACAATTTTCATCTGTAGAAGAAACATACAAATTATTAACCAGAATTCTAAAAAGGATCGTGTGTATGATTTCATCAGCAAAAAATTGTTCTTAGTCATTCTGCTTGCTATCATGGGACCTCCTCGTTATCCATGAGAAGACATGTTTTCTCTACATGTAAGGTGAATAGTTTGGTGGAGGGCCTTACATCATTAATGAAGAATTTGTAGATGTAGTTTGTCATAGCCAAACATTGCTTAACAAAGGTCTTTAGATACACTGTATCCATGGAGCAAAGAGGAGCTTATTGTCAAACTTCAACTCCCGTTTTTTTACTAACGATAATGTATCTCAAATTATCACACGCAAGCTGGGATACAGTCCTGATTAAGAGCATGTGTGGAATTTTGGCAAGAAAACCATATTTTTTTCACTCAAGGGGATTCTTGGCTGTAAAGTTAAACATGTATCTCTGTGAGTCACTGTGAACAGGGTCATAGTGATTAGTGAAAATACCTTGGGGAACCCAGACTCATCGCATTCTTTAATCATGCCGATAAAGTCCATCGATCTTGCAGCAATAAACTCTGCTCTAAAGGCCGACATGATAGAATTCAACAGCAAAGCACTGGGGAAATAAGGAAAAGTTCAATAAATATGGATGCAACCTGAAAAAGATCTACATACTATTTCAGTTGTTACTAGGGCGGGGATATCTCATAACATGTCAAGTTGTAGAGCAAATGCACAGACTGTCCCTTGTTGAATGCTTAGGTCAAAAATTCTGCAGTCATAAATCAAGACAAGGCTTATGTGTTAACAAATAGAGAACATTTCCATACGCCACCCCTAATATTGCTATAGATGAAAAATAAATTTGTTATTTGGGGATGCATAGCCTAAGCCTTCTTCTTGCTCTTTAACGTTATGTTTTCCTCCATATGAGGATGGTGTTGGCCAATCCGTGTGAACGGTTTAACTTATTGGCCTTTACTTGTCTGACCACAAAAAAAACGATCAATGTATGTTTGACTGATTGAGCTGTCGGGCGATTATTAAACAACTATAAATGTATTTGTGTAAATGGTTATATATCCAAGGAGACACATATGCAATACTTACTTATTTCCAAGTTTTTTACACCGTTCCATCATCTCGGTCAGCAGGGCCTAGAATATCATTAACGAGGATTAGCAAACATCAAACTATAGCGATACCAAAATAACAGACTTTATCTGCGCTTTCAACATCCAGATTATATACACTGAAACGTGCAGAAAAATGTACACATCACTTTTAACAATAATCGTAAAGTTTTAACATCAATTTTAGAAAAAAAACTACCCTTGATTTTTGATGCAAAGTACAATATAGTGTAATAAAACACTTCACACACTATTTTCACTCTTGAATTTTCGGACTGAACCTATAAGTGACCATTTCCAATTTTTTAAATCTTTGTAAATGTTCCCTCTAAGCATTTTTTTTTAATCAGTACAACATATAAAAAAAGATTGCTGCATTAAAACAGCAAAGCCCTGCGTATTGCACATGAAGAAGGTAAAAAAAAAAAAAAAACAGATTGCATTGGGTATACATAGGGTTGTTCATTGGTTTCATTGTTGGGGCACTCCTCAAAAAAGTGCAGAGACCAAACACAGTATTTCTTACCAGCCATACATTAACGTCATGCAAAACAACAGATATTCTTATTAATAATAATTAGCTCCTTATGAGTATATCTATATGTTACCATCTCATTCACATTACCATTTAGACGTTTACAATGATTTGTGCACATGGTAGTTGTCAATAAAGGTTGTTAAAAAAAAATATTCATCTCAACTGTGTAGGAAAGAGCCAATTACTCTTCCTTGAGGAGTTAAGCCTATCATCAAGTATAACATGTGGTGTAAATGTTTTTTTGTGAAAAAAGTTGAGGCTTAAATACAGTGAGTTATTGACACAAACTATAAATTGATTTTTTTTTTGTGGCTTGGCACATGCTGCTGTAGAATGGGCAGCAGATACAGGGAGCATGCTACCGATGTAAATGTACCATCCGATAAAGTCTTTTCAAAGAATAGTCGACTTATGAGCTCTTATTCTGCTCCACTGCCATCTAGTGGGAAAAATGATTGTCAAAGGCATCCTTTACCATACATATACATAAAACACATATAAAATACACAATTTTTCCTCGTCAGCCATAATTAATATAATTCCAGCGATTCAGGGCAATTGTTGTATCCAGATTTCTCTACTAAACCCAAAAGGGTTCGGAGCTAGTAAGTTTATCCTTAAGAAAAATGCACTCACCGTACAGTGCTTCTTTATGAATAAAATGTTATAAAATGAAAACTAAATAATAATAGAAATAGTAGATCGGACACTATGTGGCAGAGAACAAGATCTTTAACTTCAAATCCCATTTCTCTTCTGTTCCTGGAATGAATGCAAGGGTGTCCATGAGGAGCAGATTGTGATCTACATGAGTAGTAGATTGCTTTGGAACTTGTTCCCCTAAAACACTGATAGTGATCAGCTACCCTGTGTGAACACTCCCCATAGAAATGCACGGAATCAATGCATCTCTATAAGGAGATGCTGATAGGCAAATGGTTTCCTACAGGGAACCATCGAACTGGCTGAGATCACCAGTAATGATGAGCTCAGCCAGAGAAGGAGGGGTGGCTGCAGAGTGATTGGCAAGTCAGAAGTAACAAGAGAAGTAAAATGAACGGGGGGAATGAGTCTAAATAGCTATAACAACAATCACGTGCTAGGAATACATGTTTGTATATGCTAGAGTGTTTCACCTGTTCAATCTATAAGCAATGGGTTTGCTGTGCATTCTTTATATTCTATAATGGTTCACAGTGATCCACTAGCTTTTATCTCGATTCCAAAAACAGTATATTTTACATGTATGTATACTGTGTACCTGTTACATTATACACATATATTCTGATTAAGGCAACCATTTTATTTTTAGTATATAATTCCAGTCACTACCTCGGATGTCTTTTGCATTTTCACACATTTATACAGGGCAGCCCCCACTATACATATCCAGCATGTATGAACACCGGGCTTTCAACTGCTAGCAAACACTGTTATTGGCTGCCAAAGGTTCATGGGAGTAGTAGTTTATCATTTGCAGGTAATCTGGTATTTGAATACCTGTGATCTATGGTTCTCTTTTTTTACCACCCCCTTCTACCACCCCTCACTCATGTTCAGACAGGGTCACTTCATAACATCGATGAAATATGCTGCATCAATAAATAATTTACCTCTGGAGCACGGTAAGCAATACATTGCAATATCCAATCTATAGCTGGGGAGTACAAGGTGAGGTAAATTGGGATTTCCACTGCTTGCACGGCCAGCTGGTTCTGTACTGTGTCACTGTGGATCTGAGGAAGGTAGAACAATGTAATAGAGAATTAACTACATGGATAGAAAAAAACAAACACCTAAAAAAGCAGATTTGGGAAATCAGTTTAATTCTCACAGTCTACTCATTTCAACCTTGTTCAAGTGGTAGAGGTTAACACAGTAGAGGAGTTTAAGCATGTGTGGGATAGGCATAAGGCTATCCTAACTATAAGATAAGGCCGCGGACTCTGCTGGTGTGGTACATGCGTTTAAAGTATTGTGAGTTTCCATTCAGATTTCTACATACCCTGACTGCCAAGACACACACATGTCGTACAATGAGGAGTGGAAGAGGCACTTAAACCTTCATTACCCATATATTTATGTTGCACACTTGCTATCTGGCATCATTGCTTTTAATTATGGCTAATGAAGGCTTTTGAAGAAAATGGCTGCAGGATCTCATTTCACAACCCACACTGTTTATGTACAGGAACAATTTTGTCCACCTTATTCTAAAAATGCATGTGGCTTCACACTGAAAGGTGGATTTAGGAAGGACCCATCTTGCATCCTTTGTAAATGGACTCATCATTGTTTATTTACGCTTATCTTTGTCCTAAAGTAACCAAAAAGCAAATTTCCACTCCAGTCATCTTTTAATCTAGGCAGGTCTACTTTAGCCAACCTGGGCAGCCTATGTGCCCATTTAAGCCCACTACACCTGCTTCTGTTGTCATGGCAACATCATGTTTATCAAGGGCTCTGTTAAATTAATAGATGTATTTGCATTAAGACACAATGGGAACAAGATTGAGTTCTCAAAATCGTGTTTACAAGTGTATTGTCTGCATTATAATAAACAGAGGGGAAAAAAAGCAAGAACTATGAAACAGGCTGCATCTTTTATTACATATTCAACAAAATTCACGTGGAATTAAGATTTTCCTTACCTTTGAAAGTTTGATAAAACTCACAATAATGATAGAACTTCAATCGCTACAAAATACAACTAAAACAGAATGACTGTCTCCATTATATTTATTCATGTAACCATTTGATTGGGTAATAGTAACAACCCCTGGATG